>NC_048316.1:16872921-16989157 GCF_013100865.1 Trachemys scripta elegans
AGGTTTCAGAGTAGCAGCTGTGTTAGTCTGTATCCGCAAAAAGAACAGGAGTACTTGTGGCACCTTAGAGACTAACACATTTATTTGAGCATAAGCTTTCGTGGGCTACAGCCCACTTCATCAGATGTAGCCCACGAAAGCTTATGCTCAAATAAATGTGTTAGTCTCTAAGGTGCCACAAGTACTCCTGTTCTTTTTACATGGTGTTAGTTACCACAACTCATGGGTTGTATTCTAAAGTGATGGAAAACAAGCAATATAGACAGGGACTTAAACATCAGATCACTTGTCTGCACTGAGGTTTTGTCTTCACTGGCCAAGAAAAATGTTGTTTATATCAAGATAACAACATGCATTAGATCTCTGCGATTTTTACAGCGGTAGGAGACTAGGCTTTGTAGTTATTACCTCGAATAGCTTGGTGAGGTCAACTCTGTACTCCCCCATCCAAGTTAGACCTCATCTGACTACATCATGGTAAAAACGACAGTGACTTGTTTCCACTAGGATTTTACAGGGAAATAGCTAATGCACGTTAGCTAGCTCAGTGTGAAAACACATGTTTTTGGCATTGTGGACATCGCCCTGGTGTTAAGCCACAGTTAATATTGTATAAAGTACCACGAGTCTTTGGTGATGTTTTAACACACTGTTGTTTTCCCAGGTAAGTAAGCCCTGTGGGGGCTTTATACTGTTGACAGCTAAGATAGAAGACTGGAGGGCCTTTAAAGAGATTTGCCCATGGAAGAGTTTTGAAGGGAAAAAGAAAACATTTTACATTGCCAGTAACTTTGTGTGTGTGTTTCCTCTTTACACACACCAACTGTAGCAAAATACAGGTTTTTCTCTTCACACCCCAGCTATCTAGATAGATCTTACAGTCAAGTTATAGTTCTGTGCTAAGGACATTGGTCTGTTGCTATGGCCAATATCATGGTGTTGCAAATGCAATATCATTGCAGTATCAAGGAGGAGCAGATTAGCTAGATTGTCCAAAGGAATGAAAGAGGGCTTAGCTTGAACTGCAAACCTTCTTCTTCTTCTTCTTTTTTTTTTTTTTTTTTTTTAAACAAACAACCTAAGAAACTGTTTAAAAATATGTGAGAAGTAACAGGATATAACTTTCTAAAGGAATAGCTGAAAATTTCCAGGGTGAGTCTCAATGTACGAAGTGTTTGACGTATGAAGCCATCATATGACTGCTAAAAATGTCAGTGGTGCCATAAAATACCAGTACAGTAACAGCTGTGTTATCCAGCCTTGTACCAACTGGAAAGCTCTGTAAACCGGCATTTCTAATCTTCATAGAAAGTCCGGTTTATAGTCCGGTTGGCGCGGGGCTGGCAGGCTCCCTACCTGGCTCCGTGTGGCTCCCCAGAAGCGGCGACATGTCCCTGCTGCTCCTAGGTGAAGGAACAGCCACAAGGGGTTCGGAGTGTGGGAAGGGGTGCAGGGCTGGGGGTTGGAGTGTGGGAGGGGATGCGGTTCCCGGCCAATGGGAGCTGCGGAGCCAGTATTCAGCGCAACGCAGGGGCAGCACGCAGAGCCGCCTGCTGCGCCTCCACCTAAGAGCAACACTGACAGGTCGCCGCTTGCGGGGAGCTGCCCAAGGTGAGTGCCTCCAGATCAGGCACCCCAAAACCCCTCCCGTGCCCCTCCCCCTCCTGCACTCAAACTCCCTCTCTCTTAGTTAACTGGAATTTTTCACTTACCGGCACCCCCCATTTCCCCAACATGCTGGATAAAAAAGCTTTTACTGTACATTTTTTTTTTTTTTTTTTTTTTTTAACAAAATCCCAGAATTTCCCATCCGATGGTCTGAAAGTCTGGATTAGGGTATGGAAAAGATGCAAAGGAGCTAAATGTATGTTGGGTGATTAAATTAAAAGTTCTGTTTTCCTTTTCTAAAGTGGCATCCATTTGAAATCTCATCTGTTTAAAAAAAAAAAAGAATTAAAAGTAGTTTCAGTTGCTATACAGTGCAGGAGTGTGATACTACCAATGTTTCTGGTTTTGCTGTTTTCTAAAAAAATTCTTACCTTGCTTTACGAAAACCCACACAAAGTGAAACTGACCAGGGACAATGTGGTGTCAAATGCACAAAGTAAACTGAAAAAACAAAACCTTTTCCTCAAATCTCTTATTTCTTGTAATCTCAGGTATTACTACTAACTGGTAAAAGTTTTGAGACCGAAGCTAATTTCAGTTTGACTTTGTCCTTTTAAGTCTTCCAAAAATACATTGAAGCCTTTTCTCCTGTCATACAGCACTTTTGCCACAAACTCTAATTATCTTCTTGAAACTTAAGCTTCAATTTTTTTTAGGAAAATGTAGCTGGAAGTATAGAAAGTGAGTTTCATATACTTCGGACATTTGGAAGGATTTCACTGCAGTACAACCCATCTCTTCTCCTGCAGATTTGTTTTATTGCTCCTTTTCGCTGACCAATTTCTTCTTGTATTTTAATTCAAAACCTTCAGAATTGCAGTCCTCTACAAATAGGGTTCATTCTTTAAAAGGGGAGCCTAGGTAGAGTGTATCCCCAAGAAGCAATACTCAGAAATGAAGTCTAAATCAAATCAGGCAACAGCCTTTAACTTGGGGGGACATGGAGGACTCTTACAAAAATGACCCTGTTACCTTTTTTTTCCTTTAGTATCAGAGGATGCTTTGTGACTTAACTGTGTTCATCCATAGTCTACTCTTGAGAGTTCTACTATGAAATAATGGACTACTGTTGGTGCATCCATGCTTTTCCTTACAAGCCCACTGGGGCCTGCTTGAAACAAGCTGTTGGAATATAAGCATTGTTTTCTCAGCCACTTCTACTCCCCCAGTGTTTTCATTGCACCTTCCCTCCACAAAAAACCCTGTTACAATACAGCCAAAAGTAAAGGATCCCTGGTTTCCTGTTTCAAAGCACCAACTGACGGGAATCTCTCTCTACAAGTGCAGAAACTGGTCCTTTAGCACACCTTGCATATGAACACATCGAAGTAGGAAGTCACAAGGGGAAAGAGGGTGGACAGGGAAGCATGTGTCCCCTTTCAGAAGAATTGTTTCCTAGATAATGTCTTGCATTGCTGGCTGTCCTCTCTCCCATTTGTATTCAGGATGGGCTCTATGAGTGCATTCTATGTGCCTGCTGCAGTACCAGCTGCCCCAGTTACTGGTGGAACGGAGACAAATACCTGGGCCCTGCGGTGCTTATGCAGGTAAGAAGACAGTAACTGCTGTGGGGGGTGGGGGCACTGCAGTGTGACGGTGTTTGATAAAACAGGATTGTTGAGTTACTTTCTGGCACTTCCCCTTTTTCTGAAGCCAGTGGAAATGTGCAACGTGGCACTGTACATCCTTTTAAGGGGGTCTTATTTACTCAGAGCTCAAGAGCAAGGGGGTTTAGTAATAACCTCAAATAGATTAAAATAAATAATTTTGAAAAGTCAAGAGCCCCACACAGGGATGCACCTCGCTGAAATCCTGTTTAATTCCCCCCCAGTGAGTGTTGGTTATCCACTCTGAGCCCTGCTTGTTGTGGATAGTGTGGGCGGGGCGTAATACAGATGTTATGAAAGGCCTTGTGATACTACTTAGGGGTTAGATAACAAGCATTTTTCATTATCTAACAGCCTGAAAAGCAGTAAGGCACAAAAAGAAAGTATCCTGTTTTTCCACTGCTTACCAGAGACTGGCTTGCTCTTCTGGATGATACACATAGACTAATTGGGTCATGTTCTTCGCTGTCCTTCAGAGATTTTCCTTTTTTCTCACCCCAGACAAGGGCACCGAACCCACTTCCTGGCTTGTTCCAAAAGATCAGTGGATCAATTTGTAGAGAGAGAGACTGAGCACAAGATAGAAAGTCAGGAATTCCTGAGTTCCAGTTCTGAGACTCTTCCTCTGTGACTATGGTCTTTTCTCCCTCAGTTTCCTTGCCTGTGGTATTAAAATGCAAATACTTGCCTACCTCACATGGGTGTTCTGCGCAAATAACACTTTTTTTATTTTTTATTAATGGAGATATCCTATCTCCTAGAACTGGAAGGGACCTTGAAAGGTCATTGAGTCCAGCCCCCTGGCTTCACTAGCAGGACCAAGTACTGATTTTGCCCCAGATCCCTAGGTGGCCCCCTCAAGGATTGAACTCACAACCCTGGGTTTAGCAGGCCAATGCTCAAACCACTGAGCTATCCCTCCCCCCTTGAAGATAAAAAGTACTAAATAGTTTTTATTGCATCTTACCTGTCATGCTAATGCATTGAGCATATTGCACTGGCAGAGGAAGCAAATTAATCACTGTTCCATTGATGAAAGATCACATTAGCTATTTACTTATAGTCACAGTTGCACTCAAGATTTTAAAGAAGTAGTTGGATTTTTGCAGCATATTAAAGGAAGTGATTTAGACTCTGCACTGAAAGCCTTCAGTTAAATCATGCTTTTGATATGTATCTTTAATCAAATGCTTTTTTTCAAGTATAGAAGGATACAGCATGCCCAGTAACACTCTGCTTTTCAGGCATATCGCTGGATGATTGACTCCAGAGATGACTACACAGAAGAACGTCTGGCACAGCTTGAGGACCCATTTTCCCTCTACCGCTGTCATACCATCATGAACTGCACAAAAACTTGCCCCAAGGTAAGTATCCCTCTGTGACAGCGTGTACCCCTATGTTCACCCCTTTTTCAAGACTATGATAAATTTCGTACAAAGTATGCCCTGTGAGGTATCATTTGAAAACTCATAATTTACTGATCATTATTGTTCTGGTAAAATATGTGTGGTGGTGATGTATGTAAAGTTATAGGATTCTGCTGTATGATATTACCAAAGGAATGTTCCAAGTCTGGGGAAGAGTCACAGACCGGTTCCCCAGAGAGACAAGTTTAGCCGATACCTCAGCCAGATGTCAGCAAGATCAAATGGACTATCACCTGGTTAAGTGGCCACCCTTTAGCAGGAAAGAGGATGTGGGCGAAAATCTACATCTTGACAAAGAAACAGCTGGGGGTTCTGTCCACACAGACTTTCCGTCTCCTGAACCTCAGCTGGAGATGATTCTCAAAGAGGAGAAAGAGCTATAAAAAGACAGGAGATGCCCCAAATTATCTGTTCCTCCTTTCTCTACCCATGGTTTCCACAACACCTGAAGAACAAATGAAACCACTCTGGACTGTGGGGAGGGATCCTGACTGAAAGATTCAGGCTTTGTCTACACTGACAAGTGAAGGACAAAACTTTTGTCATTCAGAGGTGTTTAAAAAAAACACCACCACCACCCCCCGAAAGACACAAGTTTTGTTGACAACAAGCGCCAGTGTGAACAGCGCTTTGTCGGCAGGAGCGCTCTCCTGCCAAAAATGCTAACGCCACTCATTGAGGGTGGAAGTTTTGTTGGCAGGAGAGCTGTCTCCTGCCGACACACAGCAGCTACACTGCGCGCCTTTTAGCAGCACGGCTGTAGCGGCACAGCTGTGTCGCTAAAAGCTACGTAGTGTAGACGTAACTTCAGTCATTACCTTCTTTCTGTAGTTTAATAAACATGTCGTATTGTTTTATCTAGTCCGGTGGGTCTCAACCTTTCCAAACTACTGTTCCTCTTTTCAGGAGCCTCAAGCTCAAGCACCCGGCCTGGGGCTCAAGCATTATCTTAGCAGCTGCCTGGGGCCCCACGAGGCTGTGCTTGGCTCCCCCCTAGTGGGGGCCCTGCACTCGCAACCCCCCGACCCCACCCTGTCCTGTGACCCCCAGGTTGAGAAACACTGATCTAACTGAATTGACATACCCCCTGGAAGACCTCGGTATACGCCCAGGAGTACGTGTACTCCTGGTTGAGAACCACAGTGACCGGAGTCCCAGGGGAGCCAGCCGAGGTCACTCAATCAGGGTGAACTGCAAAGAATGGGGCAGATCATCCCCAAAGCTGGCGGATATTCCAATACTTAGATTTACTAGGCCAGCACCAAACAGCTTCTATAACACCTCACTGGTTACCCAGAAGCCAACAACACAGTTCCCTTAAAGCGACCCAGCCTTAGGCCTCCACCCAGACACCCAAGTCAAATATGATGAGGATCACTGGAAATCTTATTCATCATATAAAAAAGTTCTACCAGTCCCAAAGGATCAGACACATCACCTCCCAGGTTAATGAATATTCTAAATCTTACCCAACTACATGCTTACAGCCAATCCTTATTTTTTTAATAAATTTTAGTTTAATAAGAGTATTGAGTCCAGCCCCCTGCCTTCACTAGCAGGACCAAGTACTGATTTTTGCCCCAGCTCCCTAAATGGCCCCCTCAAGAATTGAACTCACAACCCTGGGTTTAGCAGGCCAATGCTCAAACCACTGAGCTATTTCCCCCCCCCCCCTTTTTTTTTGAAAACAACAAAGAAATTGCTTCTAATCAGATCCTTTACAACTGAAAGCCCCCTACCTAGTAGGCATGAGGCAAATGCCTGCTCCAGGAGTACATAACTCTTGGAAGTAAGATTCTCAGGGATCATCCATCTCTACAAGCGTGAATCACTAAAGCTCAATGCTTCTGTGCATATTAAATTGGGATTTCAAGTTACATTTATTGATGACTTCTACAGAATATAGGTAACCAGTTACATCTGGAGCTAGGTCATCAGCTGATGTGAACTGATGTAGTTCCATTGAAGTCAGTGTTAATCTATACTAACAGAAGATTGTGTGTGTGAGAGAGAGAATTGTGTGGGCGTTACAATGAAGCAGCACATCATGGGTCTATGACTTATTAGTTAATAATCAGCATGTTTCAACCCAGACACTGTAATCCTGGGTCTTCCCTTGATCAGATCTGAATTCTCCATGATTAGCTGTCTGGCAGGGTGCTTGTGATTTTTTCCCTTTTATGTTGAGATTAAGCATATTCGTTAAGTTAGGCAGCACGACAGGATTATATAAAGGCCTTTCACAGCATGAATGGTGGCTGTACAATACAACAAAAAATCCTTTTGAAAACTGAAAAGCCAGAAGCGTGATGTTGTGTTAGAGTCATTTTTGTGTTGTAGCCTGAAGAGCTTTTGCTTTCTATCCCTCAGGTCCCATTTAAGATGCGGCTCTTGGCTTTTCTCCAAGTTTTTAAATAAAACTTTAGGTTTTGTATCTTGACTCCAATGAAACTTATACAATGGACCATCTTTATTAGGCAAGCTCCTGCCTTCGGAGCCCATGTGAAAATCCCTCCAAATGTACTGAGTACAGCTCTGCTCCAACTTTATCAAGAGATCTTATCTCTGAGCAGTTAGGTTTGTTGTCAGTCCCTTGAGTGGCTGCTTGTCAGGTCTTGCCATATTCAGACCAATAGATAAAAGAAATCTTTTCATTTCTTAAAATGACACAGGCTGGTGCTAACAAATATAAATATATATATATATTGTGGCCCAGAAAGGGGCTTCAAACATTTGAACAAGGGCCCTTTTTGAAGATTTTAGCGGGGTCAGAATTGGGCACCTGTTGCGGAGAGGCAGCTACCTGCTGGATGTGTCCCCACTCACCCCACCCTGACTTGCCTCTTCCCCCCCCCCCCCCCCTTGTTCCACTCCTTCCCTTGAAAGATGGAATTGGGGGTGCAGTGACTTTGCATCTTCTCACATCATCGTATGCAGAGACATCCAGGACCATTGCCTGTCTTGTCCGGGGCAGATCATAACTGAGTGGCTCCCCTGTGCACCATATCATGCAAACAATCAAAAGGAGACACCATACTGGGGCTTGCCATGGGAGCAGGTGGACACTATCTTTATTTTTCAGAATGAGAAGGGGTGGATTTTGTAGCCCACACTTTGCCAACTTGTGGGGCCGGCATGGCTGTGAGCTTACAGCACCGACCCACGTTAATGTAAAGGAAACTCTATCAAGTGTAGTGTTAATTTCTCTGTCCGCTAACTGTTACACTTTGTCTTTGTAGGGATTGAACCCTGGAAAAGCAATTGCCGAAATCAAGAAAATGATGGCAACTTACAAAGAGAAGGCGGTCAGCGCATAATTCTGTTTCTTAATAATAGGCGTAAAACGCACATACTGTAGCTGAACGTAATTTATATCTGATTTAGAAAGAGGGTTCCAACAGGGACTCGTTTTCCAGAGAGATGCATGTACAATAAATACTGTAAAGAACAAATAAGAGTTCCTACTTTATTAATATAATTGAACCAACTTTTCTCTCCCCTGTGCCTCCTGGATGAATTTGTAAATTCCAGCTGAAGTCTGAAATTGGTTGACCTCTGGTGTGTGCAGGTTACAGGACTGCTACACCTCAGACTTTACTCCAGGATTCTGGAACTAGATAGGGGGAAGTCGTCTGTTTCCATGTTGGCACTACAGCAAAGTAGTAACCCGAAGACGATAATCACTGCTCTACAGCCAGAATGCTTCTGAAATAAACGTAGTCAAACTTTACTAATTCTGGGTCACTGAGAACGAAAATGATGCTTAAAATTGTTGATTGGCTCTAGTTTTCAAGATATGCTATTGGGTCAGTATGTACGACCCTGGACTTGTGAATGGCGGAGGATAAGTGAGTTATAAAGGGAAGGGATCTCAATTTAAACCAAAAATGACTAAAATACATCTTTGACTGGATCTATGAATAAATCTATGACTGGGTTTGGACAGTACTTGCTTTTTAGGCAAAACAATGAATGATGCAATCTGAAGCTGGTATTGCGTCATACATGATATGAATTGTATCATGTTATTCCTAGAAGTCATGGATGATGCAATCATAACGAAGCTTACATCACTCTGCTGAACAAATTGCCCTATATCAGCTCGAGACATCATACAGTGTCGTGTTCTCTTATTTGTCAGTGTTTGATTTTGCAAAGGGACACATTTCTGTTTAGCCAAAGTGAGCAGAGATGCCTCGTACTTGTGTGAACAGTGCAGATAACTTCTGCTATGTTTGTGGTGAAGTGACTTTTGCATCATAAAAGTGCAGTATAACCACTATGGTTAAGAAAGCCTATCACCTTTATTTTGGCTGCAAAACTGGAGATCAGGACAAGAGGTGGGCCCCACACATATGCTGCAACACTTGTGCAACAAATCTTCGCCAGTGGTTGAACAGGAAAAGGAAATCTATGCCTTTTGCAGTGCCAATGATTTGGAGAGAGCCAACAGATCATACCAGCAATTGTTACTTCTGCATGGTGCCTCCAGTTGGGAAAGGTGTGTCAAAGAAGAAAAAGTGGACTGTGCATTATCCAAACATTCCATCAGCTATACACCCAGTACCCCACAGAGAAGGACTGCCAGTTCCTGATGCACCAGAATCATTCTCACTTGAGTCAGACGAAGAAGAGGATGAAACCTGTGGTCCTGAACCATCAATGTCACAGGACCCACATTTTCTCCCATCCTCCTCCTCTGAACCACACCTCACAACACAAGGTGAACTGAATGACCTTGTCAGGGATTTGAAACTACCCAAGAATAAGGCAGAGCTGTTGGGCTCCAGACTACAGCAGTGGAATCTCCTGGCAGGTGATGTTAGGGTTTCCATGTTCCATGACCGTCAAAAGGATCTTGTCCTATTCTTCTTCATGGAAGGTGATCTTGTAGCCTGCAACAACAGTGATGGTGTGATGGCAGCCCTCAACATCGTTCACGATCCAGATGAGTGGAGACCGTTCATTGATTCATTGAAGACGAGTCTTAAAGCTGTTTTACTGTATAATGGCAATGTTTTGCCATCAATTCCAGTTGGTCATGCGGTCCATATGAAGGAAACCTATGACAACATGAAACAACTTTTGAGGTGCATAAACTATGACCAACGTCAGTGGCAGCTTTGTGGCGATTTGAAGGTTGTTGCTCTCTTGCTTGGTCTGCAGACTGGATACACAAAGTATTGCTGTTTTCTCTGCGAATGGGATGGTCGTGCAAGAGATTCCCACTACATCAAGAAAGATTGGCCACTCCGACAGTCATTGGAGCCTGGGAGGAAAAGTGTTCAGCATCCACCACTTGTTGAATCAAGGAAGATTTTGTTACCACCCTTACACATCAAGCTGGGTCTGATGAAGAACTTTGTCAAGGCCATTGACAAAACACAAGCAGCTTTCAAGTACCTCCGTGGAAAATTTCCAAGGTTAAGTGAAGCTAAGATAAAGGAAGGTGTCTTTGTTGGGCCTCAGATTCGTGAACTTCTTCGAGATGATGCATTTGACCATGTCCTGCGTGGCAAGGAAAAGACAGCATGGAAAGCCTTCCAGTTAGTGGCAATAAATTTTCTCGGAAACAACAAGGCAGACAACTACAGGTTGTTGGTGGAAAACCTCCTCAAGGCATACAGAAGCCTTGGTTGCAACATGTCACTAAAGATACATTTTTTTGCACTCTCTTCTAGATTTTTTTTCCACCGAATGGCGGAGCAGTGAGCGACGAGCAGGGCGAGCGATTTCACCAGGACATTGCAACAATGGAGAAACGCTATCAGGGCAAATGAAGCCCATCAATGCTTGCAGACTATTGCTGGACAGTGACAAGAGATGCTCCATTTAATGAATACAAGAGACAAGCCAAGAAGCGCCGAGTAGACACTGAATAGGACTAAACTATGTACATAATAGTTTTTTGCCTTTTGTTTCATAATAAATTTTATTTATATAACCCTTTTGCTGATTTTTAAAGTGTTACATAAACAGGACAGGTGAAATATTATCATGTAAAGCAACCATAAACACATGAAAAGACCTAGGTTTACAATTTATGATTAAAACTCTACTATCTACACAACATACATAGATATAAAATGTAAAAACTTAAGTATCTTAGAAACAGTAGCCAATCAGTTGTTTTAATTATCATATTTGAATTCAGCACATCAAAATACATAATAAATAGCACATTTTATCTCTGAAGCAGACGACTTCTCAAAAATTGTAGACCAGTGTAATTCATCTAATAGCGTTCATTCAAATATAGCCATAGCTGAGGTTAAAGGTATGGGAGAAGCTTTCAAGGAAGGTGTGTGGGTAGAAATTACATGTGCTGTGGAAAGTCTCGACCTGAAGAAATTTTTTGGGCTTCATGGGAAGAACCTTGCCTGACAACGAAACTGTAACTACTTAGGAAAGTGCCATGATGTCTCAGACCAGTGGTCTATGCCCAGCCCAGGCCGGGGAACTTAATGATCCAACCAGCGCAACAAATTCAGCGATGAATCCTGGTCACATGCTGCCTGAGGCACATTGCGCATGTGCTAAGAAGTCCGTACCAAATGTGCAAGAAACCATGTAGTGCCAAACTGTGGAATAACCTACTTATAGTGGAATGTTATTTATTCCCCTGCTAGTTACTAGTTTGCCCTGAAGCATGAGGCATTGCATCCCTCTTGAAGCATACTAATATCTAATGCAGTAGTTCCCAAAGTGGGGTTCGCAGAACACTTCAGGGGGTTCGCAAGAAAAATTTCATTAATGGCGGCCAGAGGACTCTGCTGGGACTCAGTTGCAGGGCAGACAGCCCGAGCCCCAGGGAGAGCGGGGCCGGGCAGTTTGAGCCAGCAGCCCCAGCCCTCCCCTGTCAGCAGGGGAGCCAGCAGCCCCGAACCCCAGCACTCCAAGCGGGGTGCAGGTGGCAGCTCGGATCCCTGTCCCACCTTCCTCGGCGGAAGAAAAGCTGTTTGCGAGCCAAACCAGCCAGAAGCACGTTGTAGCCAGTGTAGGAGTGTTAAGGTGTCTCAGTAATTGTCCTTCTCTCTGGAGTGCTGATTTGCTTCAGTGAATGAATCTTCTCAGTTTCTAGTTTGTTGGTTGTTAGCAGTCTCTCTCTCTGTTATTTTTATTAGAACTTTTGTACACAAGTTCAGTGGATAAGTGGTTGAAAAAGGAAAGTGTAGAGAGGCTGGAATCAGCTGGTGTTTCCTCAAGTCCACACTGTGGAAAATCTAAGTCTAATGATCATGATGGTCCTGGAAAGTCTCTTACAAAGAAAAGAAAATATGACGATGATTATACCCTGTTTCTCCAAAAATAAGACATCCTCCGAAAATAAGGCCTACTTACAGTTTTGCCTCTCGTTGTAATATAAGGCATCCCCCCGATAATAAGACCTCCCCGATAATAAGGCATCCACCGATAATAAGGCATTTTTCATTTCTGAAAAATAAGACATCCCCTGAAAATAAGACCTAGCGCATCTTTGGGAGCAAAAATTAATATAAGACACTGTCTTATTTTCGGGGAAACAGGGTATAAAATATGGCTTTACATGCATTGGTGATCAAGAACATCCAAACCCACTGTGTGTGATTTGTGGTGATGTTCTAGCAAACAGCAGCCTCAAACCTTCTCTACTTCGGCGCCATTTAGAAACTAGGCATCCACAACTCGACAAGCCTGTTGATTTTTTTCAAGCGAAAATTAGCTGAGAAGAAAAGTGACATTACCTGTTTTATATCCAAAGCAAGTACTGATCACGAAAATGCACTTAAAGCATCATACCGGGTGAGCTACCGAGTAGCAAAAGCATCAGAAGCCCATACCATAGCAGAGAGCTTGATTGGTCCATGTATAAAAGACGTAGTTCATTGCATGCTCGGAGAAAAGGCTGCAAAAAGGATTGACATGGTACCTTTGTCCAATAATACGTTGTCACAAAGAATTAAGGACATGTCAAATAATGGAGAGACCACAATTGTACATAGAGTGAAAAATAGTCCATATTATGCTATACAGTTGGATGAATCAAGTGATGTAGCTAATCTAGCTATTTTGCTACTGTTTGTACGTTATGTGAATGAAGGTCTGGTTGAAGAAGACTTGTTGTTTTGCTGACCATTGGAAGAACGTACAACTGGAGAAGATATCTTCAATCTGACTAATGCATATTTTCAAGAAAAGGAAATAGATTGGTCTCGTTGCCTAGGCATTTGCACTGATGGGGCCACATCAATGACGGGGAAGTATACTGGATTTGTAGCTCGAACAAAAAAGGTTGCATGAAAATGGACTCATTGCAGCATCCATAGACAAGCCCTTGCAACAAAATGCATGCCAGAGGGACGGAAGGAAGTGCTGGACAATGCAGTGAAAATGGTGAATTTCATAAAATCATGGCCAACAAATTCCAGAATAGTTCACGTACTTTGTGAAGAAATGGGTAGTATACACGACTGTGTGTTGACCCATACTGAAGTTAGGCGGCTCTCAAGGGGTAAAATCCTTGTGCGCTTGTTTGAGGTTAGAATGGAAATCCTAGTTTTTTTTTTCAACAGCCACCCTTTCCACCTTGCCAGCTGTATGGAAAATAATGTCTGGCTCCAGAGCCTAGCTTATTTAGCAGATATTTTCTCAAGAATTAATGACCTAAATTTATCTCTTCAAGGCCTCAATATAACAGTTTTCAATGTGCAAGAGCGAGTTGAATCCCTGATAAAGAAGTTGCAGTTCTGGGGAAGTTGTTTGGAAAACAATCAAACTGAGTGTTTCAGTAATCTTCATGACTTCCTGGCAGAACATAAACTTCAGTTGGATCAGTGCACTAAAACCAATATAATTGTACACCTAAAAGGACTTTGCACAACTTTCAGGGAATACTTTCCAGCTATGTCAGGCGATAATGATTGAATTCACAACCCTTTTGATGATACCACTTTCTCAACACAGATATTAAACACCAAGGAAAAAGAGAAATTGAGTGAGATCTCCTGTGATTACGAACTGAAAAGGAGTTTCAGAAATCTATCAGTGATCAACTTTTGGCTGAGTTTAAGAAACGAGTACCCCTTTCTGGCAGAAAAAGCTGCTGCAGTTTTGTTACCGTTTTCAACAACATACTTATGCAAGAAAGCATTTTCCTCGTATGCACATCTGAAAACCAAATACAGAACGAGACTTGATGCCGAACCAGACCTGAGACTTTGTCTTTCTCCAGTGGTTTTAGACTTCCAAGAGCTATGCCGAGCAAGGCAAGCGAATCCAGCACACTGAGGAAATTTAAACTTAAATCCCTGGAAATATTCATTTTTAGGAGGGGGTTCACGAGATGTCACAATTTAGTGAAAGGGGTTCGTGGGCTGTTAAAGTTTGGGAACCACTGATCTAATGTAAAGCTGGGTGTTCTTATCCATATAACTATCTGCTCCTTTTTTGAATACTTAGAACTCTGGGGTGCTCTCAGATCTTGTGGCAATGAGTTCCATAGGTTGGCTATCGATTGTGCTTAAATCAATTTTCAGTTTGCTTCCTTTTCAGTCTCACTGAGTGCCCCCATGTGCTACATATTTCACTCAGTTGCAGCTGACCTGTGGTTAATAGTTCTTGAAAACCATCAGCACTGGTTAACACCATAATAGGATACAGGTCCACAAGACTCCATCTGCAAATATTTTAATGGCATTCAGCTAACTCCAGGCACATGTCCCCTTTAACTTATTGTAATAGAATACAGACATCTCATCTTCCCTTCTGCAAAATCTAATAATCTCTCCCATCTATGGGAAGAATTTAGTTTCCTTATGAATAATTTGATACCTTATAAAGATGCATTCTCTATGCTCCCTATATCTAGGAGGCAGAGCAGCATCGGAGTAGTTGTTCATATCTTCATCCCATACTGTTCCTGAAGCCAAATGAATAATCTCATCTTAAATTCTGGTGAAATTTATCAGTTGGAAAGTTTAAAAGCCAACTAAGTATAGCTTGATTTAAACAACAAAGGGAAACTATAGAGTCCTAGAGTTTAAAACCCATCATCTACGCTGACCTCGTGTGTATCACAGGCCACCCACCCACCCTGCACCCCACCCTGAACCCAGCAACTGAAATTAGACCAAAGTATCACAGCCCACAGAAGACTAGACTGTTTTGTGACACAGGCTGAGACTAGGAGGGACCAAGGTGCACCGGTGCCCAAGGCCCTTCTAGTGACGGGAAAATTATTAAGTGAGATACACCCAGGTAGTCCTAGCAAGTGACCTACATCCATATGCTGCAGAGGAAGGTGAAAAATCTGAGGTCAGTGGGCGAAATTCCTTCCTGCCCCCACCTGTGGTGATTGATTAGATCCTGAGCACTTGAGTAAGAACCAGCCAGCCAAGCACCTGAGAGAGAAAATGCTGGGTGCCGCCTCAAAGCCCTGCCCCATCCTATCCAATGTCCCATTTAAAGTCATGGCCATCCCTGATGCTTCAGAGGAAGGAGATTTAAAAAAATAACAGAATACTTGGGGGGGGATCCCTTCCTGACCCCTGTAGGTGGCCAGCTTCAACCCTGAAGCATGAGCTTTTAGGACAATAAGGTATACGCTAGAAATGAGCCTCATAGCTGGTGAGTCTGCCCCCTACCACCAGATATAACTAGAAGATGAGAAATAAAATCCCAGGGAGGGAGAGGAATTGTTTATGGTGCCCATGACGTATAATTAGGATTAATTGCCCCACTGAGAAGGTCAGTTCTCATAAAGGATAGTGTACAAGGGGAGATGGTGGAAGCCTCAGTGAGTCATTTAAAACCAGGCTTCATAGCACATTGGGCAAACAGTGAGCGGAACCATCCTGCATTGGCTGAGCAGAATGGACTAGATCAGTGGTCTCCAAAGTGGGGTGCAGAAGAGGATCCTTTGTGGTGCACGGCAGGAGGAGCAGCGCCGCTTCGGCAGCACGGGCAGCTCTTTATTTATTTATTGACTTAGGCAGTTCGGGCGGCTTTTTATTTGTTTGTTTTTTTGCTTGGGGTGGCAAAAATGGTAGAGCCGGCCCTGCGGCGCGGCAGGGGGTGCATGCTCATAATTTTTTTACTGAGAGGGGGGCGTGATCAAAAAAGTTTGGAGACCACTGGACTAGATAATAACCTACTAGGCCCTTTTCTCATTCAGAAGAGTGGCATGATCAGCGTAAAAGGGCATCACAGAGACTAACGAGGTGGATCACAGAAGAGAAAGAGAGTGTGTTACATAGATACAGGGGTATAGATAGTGTGTGTATAAGGAGAGGAAGTCAGGAATTGACTTCGGCTCTGGCACAGAAGTGGGTTACACCCTGCGTAACCTTGGGCAAGCCCATTCCTCTGCATGTGCCTCAGTTTCTCCTCTGTAAACCGTGGGTGCACTGCTGGTGTGTGTGTAATACCCTGGGAAACCCTCCCAGCGTTACCTGGGCAGTCCTGCTGCAGCCGGGCTCTTACCAGGGCTCGGAATCGGGGCTAGGACTGGGAGACCCTCCACATGTCATGATCTGGGGGTGTCGTGACAGCTGCCCGGGTGTCCTGGGTCAAGGCAGGGCCCTGGCCCCAGAGGAAGCCGGGTTTGCCATGTACCCAGGAGCCCTCGGCCGGACACAGCCCCCCACTGCAGCTCCCCCTGCCGTGCACCACGAAGGATCCTCTTCTGCACCCCACTTTGGAGACCACTGATCTAGTCCATTCTGCTCAGCCAATGCAGAGAGAAACTACAACTCCCAGCCGCCCCTGCGCAGCCGCGCCCCGCCCCGCTGACCCGCCCGCGGCGGCTCCTTTGTGTCTCCGAAGCAGAGCGCGAGGCTGGCCGCGGCCGGGGCGGCGCGCGAGAGTTCGGCTCCCGGGAGGCGCCGGGTGCTGCGGGTGCGCGCCGCCATGAGCGCAGGTGAGCGGGAGCCCGGGTGTCCCTGCAAGCTGCGGGCCGTGCACGGGACCCCCCGAGGCCAGGCGGGGCTGCTGCATGCAGGGCGCGCGGGAGGCAGCCCTGGGCGCTGCAAGGCGGGAGCTCGGCCGCCGGGGAAGGAAGTGGCGCTGGCCCCAGCGAGGGGAAGAGCCGGTGCACCTGGCGGGGCTGTGCGGTGCATCCCTCTCGCGCGTCTGTTCCGGAGCAGGGCACTCGGGGCACTGCCTGCTCCCAGCGCCCGGGCTCTGCAGCCCCGCGCGACGCTGACAAGGATGCTGGAGCCAGCGAGCTCTTGGGGTGCAGCTGGTGGGATGCTCCTGCGGAGAGGGGGGGCAACATCCTACTGTGAGCACTGGGGGGGCGGGGAAATGAATAACCTCCGAGTTATGCGAGTCCGTTCCCAGCCCTTCCTGCCCCACTCACTGGCGGGGTTGGCTGGGTTTGTTTGGTGGTGGTTGATGCCCAAACAGTTGGGAGCCTTTGGGAACAAGCTGTATCTCTACCTGCCAAAGAGGAGAATCAGTTTCATTCACACACACATGCCTTCCCCTCCCTCCCTCCCTCCCCCGAGGCTCTGGCAGTCTGTCCTTTGAATGATCTCCTTGTCTGTCCTTCCCCCCGGCTTCCTTAAGTGATGTAATTTGGACATGCCCCGGGTTAACACACCGGCCCTCTCAGGCTGCTTTGCGGGGCAGGCGGACTCATGCCGCAGCGTTACCAAGTCCCGGAGATGGCACGCACCCGCTTGGTTTGCGTTTCTGGGGTACTCCACTCAACAGCCCTCCCTGGCCAAACTGGGGAGCAGGGAACGGTCAGGTGCCTTGGCCTGAGCTGAGTCTCCCACACTTCTCTGAGCAGCAAAGTTATTTCCCAGGGACTGTCTTGTCCCATCCCTTGCGTGTCTTAGAGCAGGGGTTCTCCAGCTAATGGCTTAGAGCCTTCCTATCCCCTTTACAATCACACACTGACCCTGGGGCTGCTACCGAAGTCACTGACTTCCCCAAACTGACATTAGGATAGTCTTGATGTATTTTTAGCTGTGTTTGAATATGCGTTCCCGGCTCCGGGAGGGAAAGGGTGGCCAGTCAGCCCGCCAGGGATCTAGAGAGCGTTCTGCAGCTGGTCCTTACATGACCACCTAGGATCGTGCGCCCTGGAGTCTCTCTTCTCGCGTTGGAAACTGCTACTGAGAGCAAAAGGGGAGGTGGCAGCTGAGTCCTAGAGCTGTGACCCTTGCAGGGTGGTTTAGCACTTACTGTTTAAACTAGACGATCTCATGGCAGGGAGGTGACCCCAGCGCACTGTTTGTGATCAGGCGCAGCACTGCTAGTGAGCCGCTGCCTCAGTTTCCCCTCACCCAGGGTATACACAAGTCCAAGCAGCCCTTTCTAGTAGTAAAGAGCACCCTCTTTGGAAGGTGGTGTTTATTTAACCAAAAAGGACAACAGGAAAACGAACAAAAGCTTCACTCAGCTACTCCATCAGGAATTCCTGGCCATTTGATCAGGGCGTGAGAGTGCTCCAGGGCTAGTGGGGTGAGATATGACTGAATTCCCTGCCTGGAGCTTGGGCCTCTGCTGGGCGTTGGGCCGGATGCCAGTCTTCCCCAGACAGTGCACTGCTGTTTACTGAGCCAGTCCTATGAGCTCCCCAGGACATCCCACACCCAGTTCATTCTCCTGGGCTGCTCCAGGGCCTTGCCTGGCAGCCCTGTGTTCTGGGCCTGTTCCTCTGTCTGCGAGCCTCGCTCTCCATGGAGATAGGCTGGAAGCCTGCAGCTGCTCCCAGGGGTGAGCCCTCCTAAGCCTTTATTAGGCCCAGACGCTCATTACCTAATTAACTGCCACCCCGCTATGGAGGCAAGTAGCCCCAGGGGGATCTGGGTTGGCTCATTCTCCTTAGTGGAGTCTGTCCTACGTAGGCTGACCTCCCAACGCACATAGCAGGAGGCAGTCTAGCTATAACTGGTCCAGGAAGGTGGGTTCTAACACATGTACAGCTTAGTCTACACTTAAGTTTAGCTATTTCATTTGGGGGGGGTGACTTTTGTATCTCTGACGTAGCCGTACTGGTGTAAGCCCGAGTGTGAACATGGCGATGTTGGTATAACTGACATCGCTTGGGCCAGGTGCATGCAACAGACTCTTACTGGAGTAAGTTCTACTAGCAAACGTGCAGTTTTGGCAGCATGTGCTGCGTCCACACTCTGCCGACACAGTACATTGGTATAGCTATACCGGCAAAGCCTTCCCCGTGCAGCCCTGGTTCTATGCCAGTCTCCCAAACTGGCATAAGCGCTCATAACTATATAACTGCATCCTTGCTCGGAGGGGTTTGCTGGTTTAACTATTAACTATCCTGAGAGAATTATACCGGACAAAAGCTTCCTAGCGTGGACAAGGCTTACCCAGTTGGATACACTGCAGCTGCAGGCTTTAGGAAGGCTGAAGAAAACCAGATTTGGTTGTTGCTTTCAGTTTTAAAGGGCCACTTCCAACTTTATTATTTATTTATTTGCTAGTTTTTAAAAAATTCCAGTATCTGACAGAATCCTCCTATAAATAGTAAGTCCTGGAACTTTTTAAACATGCTCTTCAACGAGAGAGAAATTGTTCAGCTAAGGCCCTGATCCTGCAAAGACTTGCACGCTGGACCTTAACCACCTGCATAAGGCTTTCCGGATGGTGGCCTGAGTAGACAGGAAGCAGTGAAACTGATGATAAAGTTCTGTTGAATGCACTGAGGTAATAGCCTGGAAACAAATCATATCAGTTTCATAGATTTTTTTTTTCTCATTATGATCTTGTAGTCTGACTTCCTCTATAACCTAGGCCAGAGAATTTACTCCGGGAAATTAAAGGTGTTCCCTTAAAATCTGAATTTTCTTATGCTAATCAGGGATGCATTGATAATATATGATAAATGACCTCTGGATCAGGGAGCCTTTTTACTTCTGTTACACTGGAAACATCCCCTGCGTTTTACATAAATGTACAGAAAACAGGGTTTGTGCCCAAAGCGGAGCTGGTACCCAGGGTCAGATTGGATGCACCATTCTGCAAAAACTCCTACTTGGAAGTCATGAACCTCCGTCAGAATTTCCTCTTTGCAAGAGGAATCAAAACCAATAATGAATCTAAAGTTCCCTTTGGAGAAGTTTCATGTGCTGCATAGAAAACAGCTGGTCAGGGTTATTCTTGGGTTCCGCCCACCGCCCCACTCCTTGTACCAACTGACTTTGGCAGAACTGAAATCTTGTAATGAGAAAGGAAATGGTCACCCAAAATGTACTACTTCGGTACTTCATAATGGGTTTCAGTTCTTAGCTTCCGCGTAGCACATCAGAACAATGATGTGAGAAGGTAAATGATTTGCATAGATGCCTGTAGTCTTTATGGTAACAGACTATGCGCATTAATATTGTTATATGAAAGGGACACCGTGAGCGGGAATTTGTCTTTCTGCTGTTCTAAATGAGCCAGTCAAATGCGCTTTGAGTGAATAAACCACTAAGTGCTGGTGAGACCCTGAAGGTTCCCCACAATTACATTAATCCAGTCAAGACTCTGGTGAATCCAGGAATGTGCCTTGTAAGTGATTGGGATGAATTTGCTGCTCCTGGGAAAGAGAGAAGCTGATAGCAATGGCAGGGACCAGCCTTACTAATGACAGGTCCTCTATAAACTTCCCAAGTGGCGCTTGACCAGTGCATCTCAGAGCTGAGCGGCAGTGCCCAGTGCAGGATGTGAATACAGGGCGCTCTGGGTCGCAAGCGGGTATCAGCATGTCCTGAAAATCTCCTTCACGGCGTCTAAACTTGGGATCCAGAATTCTTAGTCTTGAAAATCTTGGCTGTAGACAAGTTGAGGTAGGGGCTGTTCTTGGATGTTTGCCTGCTTGTTACTCAGAACATCTGCAGTAGGGAACACGTGTATCTACAGCACAATCTCTAGCGCGTGGTCCAGCGGTTAGGGCAGTATCTGGGAGACGTGGATTCGAGTCCCTGCTCTGCCACAAATTATCCGGGTGACCTTGGGCAAGTCATTTAGTCTCTTTGTGACTCAGTTCCCCATCTGTGCAATGGGGGTAATAACCGTGCGTTGCCTCACAGGGGTAGTGTGAGAACAAATATATTAAAGACTGAGGCACCCCCACATCCTGTGGTGATGGGTGCCTTATCCCTTAGATAGCTAGAACATGCTGGATCATTCTAATGGAGATGGGGAAAGGTCTTGTTTTAGCTGGTGAAACTGAGGGAGGAACCTAGGTTTCAGCTCAACCAGCCAAATTGAGGGATAACTCCAACTTGCCCTGTTTGCAGTAAGATTCTACAGCGTGAGAGCAATCATGGTGCAACCCCCCTCACTTTCCCTAGGGCAAACCAGGCCATTGAGTTGTCTGTTTCAGAGGGAGGAAGCGACTGGTTCCTGCATGGCTCAGATGGTATTGACGTCCTCCTATTCGAGCTGATGGCTGCGTGACATACAACAAGACCGGCAGGTGTCTTTCTGCAGCAGATGCATGGATGTAGTGGGCCCCGGGGATGAAAGGAAACGGCTCACGCGTCATCATTGTCCTTGTGTTCGTCCCGAATGTACGTGTTCTAAACAGCGTGGTGAATTTTGACCTCCGGCTCGGTTGCTGTGGCTTTCTGTATCTAAGAGTGAAGCCAAATGGCCTGGGAAAAGCTTGAACTGGTACCAAGCTCTGCAGATCAGCTGGTTAACAGTGCTGTGAATTCATTTCCTACCCCCCCCCCCCAGTGCTCTGCTTCTGCACTGACTGCCCGCTATACACAGAGTCCAAGTCAGGGTCTTTGTCCTAATAGCCAAAGCCCTCCCTTGGGTCTGGCCAATGCGCTCACTCTGCACCCAAGACACCCACGTTCCACTGGAACAATGAAACTGATTGTGGAGATGCACGGGGCAGTACTTGCCCCTTGAAGCTATTGTTTCAGGCTCTCTCCAGACTCTGGCATCAGGTATGCTTGGTTTGTGTTTTCAAGGTTTTCTTCTCGCCATAAGGGTGAGAGTTGAGATTCTCGAGCACAAAGGAATGAAATACGCAGGGTCCTGGCCTTGAGCATATGCAGTAGCCCCCACATCTGTTGCAGAGGGGGAGGATAATGTTCAGGCCTGCCCTGCAGGTAATGGTGGTGTTGATTCAGAAGGGGGCGCTCGTACCTCTGAATCAGTACTGAGCCAGTCCCTCAGTGCAGGGCTGGTGGGCTCTGCTGTAGGACCCATCTTTGGGATAATGCATAGACGAGGTCCCAACCACTTGTGTTTGTCTGAGATCCCACAGCCCTCTCCTCTCAAGACTTGGCTGAATTGCATCTCTGGTTACTGCATTCTGGGTGATGCCTAAACTTCCCCTTTAATTTTAGCTGGTTAAGATATTCCTCACTCCTCCCACAATGTATGTGGCTGGTTAAAACCAAGCCATGTTCCAGCTGTGAGCTGACATGATAGACCTGCATCTTGGGGTCAGGATCTTGCAAATACAGTAGAAGAGATTATCCCGACTTGACCAGCAGGAGAGAAATGGTCTTTAAGGCCGTGCCACCAGCCTCCCCATCTTGCCATGCCACCCTAACCCAGTACTTCTGTTTGAATAACCCTTCCTGTCACCCTACAGCTGAGGAACTCCAAGCACTTGGCAAACATGAATGGATTAAAGCCTCCCGCACCCAAGGAAGTATTACCCTCCCCCCTTCTGTAAAATAGGAATATCTCTCAGTGCCTCGGAGTCATTAAAGGTCAGGCAGGAAGCTTGTGTTCGAGCTGGGAACAGAGCCCAGATCTCTTGATTTGCAGCCTGGGGCTTTAACCACGCAGGCATTCGTCCTCCCTCCCTCCTCCCCGCTTATGAGAAGAGGCAGCTCTTCCCAGGGCTCTAGGGCTGGGTTGCCGTTGGAAAGCCCCAGGGCCGAACCCAGCCCTAGTGGCAGTGGACATACTCTGTTGGGACTTCCCTTCCGCAGTGGCACTGCAACTCCCACCCCCACCAAACAAGACCTGAACTGCCTCCTGCATGCCAGCCCTGCCTATTGTCCCTCCTTTAATGGGCAATCGTTCCCCCCCCTTCCTGCTAAACCACTCCCGTGTGCCTGACCCGCGCCCGGGTGCACTGCATGGGCCACACACGACTGGAGCCCCTGCCCTCAGGTGGGACTCGGCCAGTCTTAGCCCCGGCCCGCCTTTGGGCAGGTCGTGGAAGAACAAGAAAGAAGCCCGAGAACTAAGCTGCCGAGGAGCAGGTTCTCTGGATCCAGCACCCCGTGTGCTCCTGCAGACCTGCCTCCCCTGCCTGGCAGCCGTTTTGCAGGCCGGGCTACGTGGAAATCATGAGATCAGCAAACAAAATGACCCCGGTTTATTTTTAAGGAAGGCTTTAAAAAAAAAAAAAGTCCAGTTGCAGCGTCCCGAGTTTCCAGTATTGACCAACGCAGAACGGTTTCTCGGACGCGCTCCGTACATTCTCCTGCTCGGTCCTTGAGGCGAGAGCAAAAGGGAAGTAAGTTACAGGCAGAAGGTCACGTGTGGAAACCCCAAGCAACTGTGGGCCGTTTGTGAAACATCCCCAGCTGCTTCTGTTAAAGTGCCGGCTCCATCTGCAGCTATTCTTGGGGCGGGCAGAGGTGCGGTTCCTTGAGTCCGGGTCCATGTGACGCCTAACCAGTTATTCCTTCCAAAGGATCTAAATATCCTCAGTGAGCCTTGTCTGAGGCTCATTTGCTTGTGAAATATCTGTCGGGGAGGTTCCTGCAAAGTGTCTCTGGAGCCTTCAGAATCCTGGGCTGTGTGTTATCGGACCCTGGCCACTCCGCTGCTTCCATGATTACCCATAAGCCTTTGCTCTGATCAGCTGATGCTAGTCTCCATGTCTTGCCTGTACCTAACTAAGGCCCACAGCCAGAGGCTTGGGGGTGTTGATCAAGGTGGAGGGCTCTAGGTTCTGGTGGTGGTAATTCAACGCTTCCCTTTGCCTAGCATTGGGAAATCTGCTTTGAAGCGCCCCCTGCCCAGGAATCCGGAGTCCAGGACTTGCGGAGTTAAACCTTTTACCCTCACCTCCTGCACTAATTAACTCGAGGGGAGTTTCCCCTCACTCCAGGCCTGGCCCTGGTTGGTGACTAGGTTATCTAAAGAGCCACCCAGTGCGAACAAGAGCTCAAGGTGGGATGAGTCTGGCTGAATATCGTTAAGCTCCTGCAGCTATCACGAGTAGCTGGGCGATGCTCTGATCCTTTCTAATCCAGAGGCAGTAGACTGATTTTGCAGCTACACCAAGTCTGGAGGCATCATGGGGCCTAGTCTCCTTGAGACCGACATGCTGTCCTTGACTGTAAGGATCTGCGGGACGATTGGGGTGAGACCCAGATACAGCATGGTCCTGTTTTATTGGTAGAGCTGGGTGCTGAACCAGGGCCAGGACAGCTGGGATTTCCAAAGGGATGTAGGGGAATTAGGCACCCAAGTCCTATTGCTTTCTTCTTCTGCCCAAGGCGTTGGCGCCGTTCGGGGACAGGGTTTAAAGTCGTGTCTGCGCCGCAAAGCAGAACTAACCAGCGAGGCGGAGGTGGCGTTTTCAGCCTTGTCTGCACTAGGGGATTCTTACAATTCCCTGCCGTTGTTCTCTCAGAAGCTGCCGCAAGATAGTGGTGCTCATTGAGTAATACACGGCATGGGCTTTTTTCATAGTCCAAGCTACCCAGTAGAGGGCACCCTTCTGCTGAAACAGACGCGGGATTTTGGCTTCTCTGGCGCTTGTGGGAAGGGAGAAACCTTGATTTAAAGTCTCCGCTGAACCTCAGCAAGTAGGTTGGAAGGACTTGATTGTAATCCGAGGGCTCGTGCTGTGTGACCCACGAAAAGGAATGGGAGGGGGGCGAAAGAGCCTCTTTACTGTCCAGGCAGGCTGCCCACGCTGGGTTACAAAGCGGGTAGGGAAAGCGGGCTGCCCCCGGCACAGGAGTAATGAGTGGGTGGAGCCTTCGCTCCGCCTACTCCGCATAGCAGTCCCTGCAGCAGACCTGGTGTGGAGTGGGACGTGAGCAGTGCGGGGGGAAAGGAGGGACACGGCTTAGTACTCCCCACTCCAGAGCAAGTGGAAAGCAGACCCCGAATGATTATTTGTATTGCAGTAGGGCCCAGGAGCACTAGCCACGGAGCAGGCCCCCATTGTGCTAGGCGCTGTACGAACACAGAACAAAACGACGCTGCCTGCCCCATAGAACTGACCGGCTTGTGACCAAGAATCCTGGGCCAGTCCAGTTGCATGCTCCCCTTTGCGCTGGGCAGATTGCAGCATTACTATCCCCAAACAATTGTCAGTAACGGTCAGTTCATCCCTCCACCCACGGCGGCCAGGAACACTAAATTCCATGTTAAGTCAGACAGCGAAAGGGAGAGTTAAACATTTGCTGGGTCGCCCGTATCAGCCACAGCCGTCCTCTTTGGACTGTTCCTTACCTGATAAGGAGGCGGGAATGTGCTGAAGTAACTTTATTGCTTTTTATCTCTGCTCCTGCCTTGGTTAGGTTTGAAAACGAGGGAGTGTTTTTGGGCTTTATGAACTTCCTGCTAGCGCAAAGATCTGTCCACTAGTCCCACCTGGGAAGTAAACAGCCGTGTCTGTAAGATGTTCCCATACCATGGTTCCAGCCAAGGTGTACAAATGTAGCTAGGAAACAATTAGGCAACAGAGCTGAAATTGACAAGCCTGCTGGTAGAGAAATACTTCCCCCCCACCACCCCGAAGTACTGCTGGAAATCACGGGACCCCCACAAGTGTCTGAGCACCTCGCCAGCCATCACTCTTCTTCTTTTACACCCCCCCACACGTGAGATGGGAGTTTTATTATCCCCATTTTACAGAAATGGAGAGCGTAGGGACCAGATTTGAAAAGATATTTAGGCGCCTAGTTCCCATTGATTTCCATGGGCGTTAGGCGCCTCCGTATCTTTAAAAATTTGGCCCTCGGTGACTTGCCAGAGGTCACACGGGAACTCAGTGGCAGAGCCGGGACCTGAATCCAGATCTCGCGTCCCCCCACCCCCACCCCCACCCGGGTCTGGTGCTGTAACCTGACAGCCCCTGTTTCCTCCTTGTTCCTTTGACTCAGAAACACAGGCCTCTTCCAGCTATGCTAAGGCAGTGTTTCTGGTAAGTCTCATTGCGTGCGAACGTGCCGCCGGAGGAGAGCCTGATCTCTCGCATGCATTCATGTATCCCTCCTTTTCTCCCCCCATTCCCACTGCACCCTGGTTTTCCACCTCTCTGCACACAGGGCATGGGGCGACCGAATCGGGGATACCCGAGAGAGCTTGCTGCATAAACAACCCGACCAGACAATGAGCATTGCTCACCTGCAGGGGTTGCTGCTCACCCTCCAGCTGAAATTTGTGCTTTTTTTTCCATCCCGGTAGCTCTTGTACCCGTGTTCCCTTTGTGGTGGGGTGCCGCTGGTGCTTCGGTCGTCCCGACAACGCTGCGTTTTGTTTGGTCTCCCACAAACGAGGGCTGCTGATAACAAGTCCAGCCCCTTAAATTCTCTCTTAAAAAGCAAGCCCTGGATGCATCTCGCATCTTCCGCCTACTCCTGGCTCTCCGCATCTTCTCCAGCAACAATTGGAAACAGGGTCGTTCCCCTGGGGATACTTAAAACTCTGGGTGATCACATGGCAGCAGGTGCAATCACAGGTACAAGGACTTCCCGCTGAGCAAAGATCATCTGGCCTGGATTGGGAGAGGAGAGGGAGCTCGAGAGTTAATATCTTAAAAAAAAAAAAAAGTCACTTCCCTCTCTGTGCCTTAATTTCCCTGTCGGTAAAATCTATGTTCGGTCCCATGCAGCCTCGAATCTGAGCATCTCATGATCTTGAATGGATTTATTCTCTCCAGCAGTGTCTTTGTAAAAGAGATGTTGTCAATTGACTGCAGGTTATTGGACTTGAGGCAGGAATCTCCTGGGTGGAATTCTCTGGCCTGGGCTATACAAGAGATCAGACTGGATGATCATAATGGTCCCCTCTGGCCTTTAAATCTAGGACTCCCTTAGACAACCCCCACCCCCACCTTCGGCTTTTGTGTCTCCTTGCCCATGTGCTGCTAAGCCTTCCCTCCCTCTGTGTATACGTAGTCCTCGCTGCTTTGAGCGGAAGAGTCTGAACGTGGCAGCTTAAGCTGCAGTGAACCTGCATTAGATTCCCTCTTGGACTAGTTCTTCCCGATAGTGTGCAGGAGTGACCCGTGGGGGCTGGCTTTTCTGCGGTTCTAAGGATATTCTTCCTGCAAAACAGGTTTCCTGAGGTGGAGCTGGTTCTGTCACCTGTAGAACCAATGCACAGACCTGAGCGGGTAGCAGAAGTAAGCCGTTATCTGCTACGTGGGCCCGTTGCTAGGGAGAGATGGATCACACTCCTTGCAAGTGTTGTGTGCAAGGTTGCCAGTGTCCAAACTGTGGGCCCTGCCTTGTGCACACTGCTAGGGATGAGTCAGTGGGTCAAATTCCCGCTGGCTGGCACTAAACCCAGGAAGCCCCAGGGTTTGTATACACTGACTGGTGATTTTACACTTCCCTAGGAGAGGCTGCTGCTGTAACTGGAACCAATCGGTGCGCTCTGGTCGCTCGGTGCAGTGAAATGCTTGGGCTACCTGCAGTGGTTGCTTAGAGCAGCCAGTCACTTAATAAAGAAAGGGTCTTTAATGCATTTTCCCTGTATTCATAGAACCGTACGACTGGAAGGGTCTTCGAGAGGTCTTCTAGTCCAGTCCCCTGCACCCATGACAGGACTAAGTATTCTATCATCCCTGACAGGTGTTTGTCCAACCTGCTCTTAAAAATCTCCAATGATGGAGATTCCACAACCTCCCTAGGCAATTTATTCCAGTGCTTCACCACCCTGACAGTTAGGAAGTTTTTCCTAATGTCCAACCTAAACCTCCCTTGCTACAATTTAAATTTCTTGTCCTATCCCCAGAGGTTAAGGAGAACAATTTTTCTCCCTCCTCCTTGTAACAACCTTTTATATACTTGAAACTGTTCTCGTGTCCCCTCTCAGTCTTCTCTTCTCCAGACTAAACAAACCCAATTTTTTCAATCTTCCCTCCTAGGTCATGTTTTCTAGACCTTCAATCATTTTTGTTGCTCTTCTCTGGACTTTCTACAATCTTTCCTGAAATGTGGAGCCCAGAACTGGACGCAGTACTCAGCTGAGGTCTAATCAGTGCAGAGTAGAGTGGAAGAATTACTTCTCACGTCTTGCTTGCAACACTCCTGCTCATAGGTGCTGACTCCATGGGTGCTCCACCATGGAGAAAAATTAGCAGGTGCTTAGCACCCGCTGGCATCCAAGCTTCCCCCTCTCTCCCCTCCCAGCGCCTCTCCCCTGCTGGCGACCCCGTTGATCACTCTTCCCCCTCTCTCCCAGCTCCTCCCATCTGCCACAAACAGCTGTTTCGCGGCATGCTGATTGGTTCCTGGAGGGACAGGGACGGGGCAGGAAGGGGTGGAGTGGGGCTGGGGCTTGGGGCAGAGAGGGCATCAAGCACTCCCTCACCCCACCCCTCGGTAGAGGGGATGTCAGTGCCTATGCTCCTGCTAATACATCCCAGATGTTTGCTTTTTTTTTTTTTTTTTTTTCCTACAGTGTTTTGCTGTTTATTCATATGTAGCTTGTGACCCACTCTGACCCCAGATCCCTTTCTGCAGCACTCCTTCCTAGGCAGTCCTATTGTAGAGAACAATCCCACGTTGGCAGGGAGATGCGCTAGATCTCTGATTCCGCGAGTGAAACCCCAACAAACGTCTCTTCTGGAAGGGTCAGATTTCTAGCCTGAAATCAGTGCCTGGGTAGGGTATTGCTGCTAGACAGGCTTCTGCACACGCACAGCTGGGGCACTTGGCAGCTTCCCTGTGTATCACACCTTTGAGATCAAAGAGCCTCCTGCCGCCTCTCCTTTCCCAGGCTGTCAATCACATGCCATTGTTCTGGGCTCCCCTGGCTGTAGCTAACTGAGAAGTTCTGATTATTAGATTATTATCCACAGCTACTTACATGGCTCTGTGAACACACAAATGACTGGCAAGGGTGGGGGGAAAAAAAGTGTTGACGTGGAAGGGGGTGAGAATCTTCCCCCCGCCCTCCCCCCCGCCCTTCCCTTGAGCTGTGTTTGGGCAGTAGGTGTGGTTGCTGCGTTTCTTACTGGTAGTGCAGGCCTCTGAGGTGGAGCATAGTTATTACCCACCCCCATTCCTCCTCCCCACCCCACCCCTAATGCCCAGTTATTACCTGTCCTACAGCAGGCTGTGCCCCTGTGAGGCAGGGCTGTGATTTACCGGCAAGAGAACAGGAAATACCTTGGAAAGGGGGAATCGCCACCTGCTTTGAAACAGGTAAGCAGCCAGGAACTCCTCTCTAGACTGCGCTTATTGGAAGGCAGCTGGCGTGAGAGGGGGAGGTAAAAATGCAGGTGTGCTGGTTTAGCAGATAGCAATGACTTGAAGCTCTGTGACTCTAGAGATGCAGCCAAATAAAAGTCATCTGGCTGTGGACTTTTGCGGCCTGAATTTCTCGGTTCTGTGTAAACAAAAGGCCTAAAGGGACCCGGTGGGATACTGAAACAAAGTTCCTTATCTTGCCAACACCATCTTTTTAAAAGGAAAAGACATTTTAAAATGCTAATGTTCTTCTTGCTGTTTATGTGGAGAGATACAGACAGCAAATTCATCACTTCCACATTCCTTTGGGTGGTCAGTTTCTAGTTAATTTCCTTTGCGATTTCGCATGCATCAGCTGCAATATTTGGGTTGCAAAGGCAGCTAGGGAAGGCTTGTGTTTAAAACAATCTCTTTCTCTTCCCTCTCCCCACCCCCAAACACCGACAATGTTTTTCTGTTGATCTTAGGTTTTCAGAGTACAATCATAGAACCAAAGGGTTAGAAGGGACCGCGAGGGTCATCCAGTCTAACCCCCTGCCAAGATGCAGGATTTGTTGTGTCTAAACCATACAAGACAGATGGTTTCAACCTTGTTTTCACCCAACTTGTATGCATAGCTGACCTCCCAAAAATGCACGGATGGCAGACCCGTTCGTTCCATGGCGTTGGGTTGATAACAGATCTGGAGCATGCAGTTAACCCAGCTCTCTCCCCCGCTTTTCACAAACTTTCTGGAGTCCTGCCTGTGAGGTTTGACTTTATTTGATGAAACTGTTACTCAGACTTGTTCCCCGTGATTCGGGACGTAGCCAGTAGGAGATGTTTGTAGTCAAACAGGAACAAACCCAACCGGGTTGTGTGAGTGAAGAAAGCGACCAACTAGCTTCCCCTTGGGAGGCCAGATCTTATCAAAGAGCTCAGGGCCAGATTTCCAAGTGCTTAGCCCCCACAACTGGGGCTGGATCTTCAAGCATGCCCAGCGCCTAATGTGCACCCAGCACCCTGGGCTCTTTAGAAAATCGAGCCACTCGTTGTGGTCCCTAAATGGGAGCTCAGCCCTGTTGTCCGATTTTTATCAGCTGCCCCTCTGAATTTGATTCAGGCTGCGTCTACACTAGAAACTTCAAAGTGCTGCCATGGGCATGCACCCAGGGCTCCTGGTAATCCACCTCCACAAGGGGAATAGCGCCGAGCGCTCCTGTCCACACTAGTGCTTTAAAGCGCTCAAACTTGCTGCACTCAGGGGGGTGATTTTTCACACACACACACACACCCCCCGAGCCAGCAAGTTAGAGTGCTATAAAATGTAAGTGTAGACGAGCCGTCAGTTGTAAGATCCCTTAGAACAGACTTCTCGCCATGGGATGTGTGTGGCCTGTTTGCAGTTGCCTGCGACACCCCTTTGCTGTTGCTGGGGGGAGGGATAGCTCAGTGGTTTGAGCATTGGCCTGCTAAACCCAGGGCTGTGAGTTCAATCCTTGAGGGGGCCACTTAGGGATCTGGGGTAAAAATCTGTCTGGGGATTGGTCCTGCTTTGAGCAGGGGGTTGGACTAGATGACCTCCTGAGGTCCCTTCCAACCCTGATATTCTATGAGAAGGGAGAAGGGCACACTGACAGACACACAGTTTAAATGTGGGACCTGTTTGTGAGAGGGTTCCACTTCAGATATTCAACAGAACACCCCTCTCCCTTGAAAATCCGTGTCTGTTATCAAAGCTGACCCGTGGATTTAGCTTCCTGGCCGTCACTGACAGGAATGTGGGCTGTATGGCTCAGATCCCCTTGTCATCTCTGAGATGCTAAACTGACCTTATCGCCATGTTAATCCCTAAACCTGAGCCAGGGTGAATCTGTCTACCTGGGTTGAGAGGCCGGCCCCCAGCTAGAGGGGAGACATACCCTTAGGGCCACTTTCTGTTATCCTTTATCATGCTGAATAGCACCCTCCTCCCCGAACAGTTCCCCTGAAATCAATGGGGCTGCTTTCGGAGCAAGGTACGGTTCTGTCGATCAGAGTCTGGCCCTTTAGTTCCCTTTCAGTTCTATCCGCCTTCCCCTCAAACTGGATCTCAGTCTTCTAATGCGCCAAAGACCCAAGCGCACTACGACAAATGAAACGTTGCGCCTGTGTAAGCTCAAGGATGAACATAAGAACGGCCCCGTACTGGGTCAGACCAAAGGTCCATCTAGCCCAGCATCCTGTCTACCGACAGTGGCCAATGCCAGGTGCCCCAGAGGGAGTGAACCTAACAGGCAATGATCAAGTGATCTCTCTCCTGCCATCCATCTCCACCCTCTGACAAACAGAGGCTAGGGACACCATTCCTTACCCATCCTGGCTAATAGCCATTAATGGTCTTAACCTCCATGAGTTTATCTAGTTCTCTTTGCTTCTTAGTCTTTCCCTTCTGCCTTCTTCTGAGCCTGCTCCAGAATCCGCAACCTCACACTGGAGGTCCCCAGCACCCAACTTTCTTTCTATCTTCAAGGTGTATTGGTCTGTCCTGGGTACAAAAGGGGAGAGTGCCTCTCTGAGGGCCGTGCCGTGGAGCTAAACAAGGAAGCTAGAGTTCAAGGCTGCTGCCTCGTGGCCTCCCCACATGCTCCATTTAAAGGTGGGTCTTAAAGCCAGGCGAGGGGGGGAAATCCCCTTCCAAACTGCTCAGCCTGCTAAACACCACAATGCGGGTCTCACCCTGTTCATGCAAAGAGAAGGGAGAGGGGCACACGCACACGGTATAAACGTGGGACCTGTTTGGAAGATGGTTCCCACTTCAAAACTGCAACGGAACACCCTCTCCCTTGAAATGCCCTTTTCCCCTCGCAGCTGCCGATGCGGTCTGGGGGGGTGTGAACACAAGGAGCAAACAGCCGGCAGCGGGTACATCTTCAGGGAGCGCTCTGATGGCTCGCCGTTTGCAAATGCCCACTGGTCTGGGTGGGATGGGTTTGAAAGCCGTCAGCGTGTTCAGTGGAGAGCAGGTCACTGCTGCCCCTTCCCTGACGGAGCCGCTGGGACCAGTATCGCTCTGTGGCTCGCAGGTGGATTGGGTTACTGCACTTGACGCTTCTGGAGTCTGAGAACATCAAATCCAGCCTCTATCTGAGGTCGATCGGTGGCTATCTGGGGCTGGCTGTCCGTCACCCTGGCTCCTTGTCCCTTTGTACATAACCCTCTAGATCAAACCCCCTCTTGTTTTACTCTGCCTCTCTGGGAGCTGTCCCCCATGCCCACGCTTCAAGGGACATACCCTGTTTACCCTGGGGATTTGCCTAGGTTATGGCCAGCAGCAACCAGCCTCCACTATAGCGCCACCAATGCAAACCCCTGCTATAGACAGAGGAGACCCCTAGAAGTTGCCCCAGGGCTGTTTGTACCCATTTCAAGCAGGGGTAATCGGCACTGGGACATGTAGCAGCTTTGGTTGCCTGCACCCGCTCTGATACAGCTGCTGCCTAGGGTCTGGTCTAAGCAGCAAAAAATCACACACTCGTCTAGCTCTTATAGCTATGCCAGCAAAGCCGCAGTGTAGACACAACTTCTGTCGGCTTAGCTAATGTCGTCTGGGGAGGCAATGTGCCTCCACGGACAAAAAACTCCTCCTGTTGGCACACGCTGCATCTACACTAGGGGCGCTGCCAGCCCAGGCTCTGTAATGTAGACATGGCTTCAGCCTGGCCTCCCCGTGTGCTGGCCTTTACCCAGCACCGTCCTAGCACTATCTCCATGTATTGAATTTCATGGTCCTGGGTGGTAACTCGATCCGCAGCTTTCCTGGCCCAACGTGCCTTGTAAGAGACCCACAACCGTGCTGGAAAAGTGTATCTGGACGGCTGGACGTTCTTTCTCATGCTAGTTACCCACTGAAAGCTGTTGCTCTAGGAGCTGTAAAGATAGCATGCTGGATTTCCTTGTTTTTAAGTGAAAGAGGCAGTGGGAAGGAGAGGGTGGAAGAGGCTAATCGCGTCAGGAGGACACCAGTGTATTAAAGGCTGCTGCGTCTTCATTCCTTTGGGGCTGGAATTCATGTCGGCCTCGTTCAGAAAAACTGTGACAAGCTGTGAAGACCTGGTACAGCCGTAAGCAAGGAGAGAACAAGTGCAGAGATTTCATGCCGCCCGGAGGACACCGGATCCATTACTGAGCAGTCTTGAGAACTGATATGGCTGTTGTGGTCTGACAGGCTTGGCTTGTGTGCTGTGCTCGTCTGTCACTGGGAGTACAGGAAGGGCAGGTGCTGGGAAACGTGACGCTGTCGTAGACGCTGCTTTCCAGTGTTGCATAGCTAGGTGCAAATGCTCTTAGCGAGGCATCTTGTTCTTGTCAGAGCTGGGGAACTGGGATCCGGCTCCTGAGTGCCGAGTCCTGCTGTGCCACTGACTTCCTGGGGGACCTTGGGCAAGTCTCTTAGGCCTTCTGTGCCTCAGTTTCTCCATCTGTAGAAACTTTCCTGCCTCATGGTGCATGTGAGGAATGACTGAGAGAGGGTGTAAAACGATGTGGAGCGTGGCAGGGGACTGAAACGATTTGGAGCGTCGCTGGAGACAGAGATGGCAGGAGATGCAGCAGAGAAAGCTCTTGCAATGCAGCGCTGAGAACGTGAGGGCAAAGAGGTGGAGGATGGTTCTTAGAGGCCTTTTATTTTTTTAAAGGCCATTTTGCCTTGAACTCTGAGATGAACGGGAAGCCAGTGCTGTTTGCATGGAGCTGATGAGCTAAACGCAGTACAGAAGAGCGGAGGTGTGGACGTAGCAAGCGACTGAAGGCAGGTCTGCACTACAAATTCACACCGGTAGCGCGTCTGGTGACGACGCTCTCAGCCAATGGGAGAGAGCTCTGCTGTTAGCTGAATAACTCCACCTCTGCGAGAGGCGGTGACTGTGTCGGCGAGAGAAGCTCGCCTGTTGACCGAGCGTTGTCTGCATGGGAGGTGAGGTCGGTCTAACGACATCGCTCAGGTGTGTGGATTTTTCACACCCCTCAGCGACATCGTTACGCTGCAGTAAGTCCGTAGTGGAGACCAGCGGTTCTCAACCAGAGCTCCGCAAGCTGGTTTCAGGGGGCAGCGGGGCCCTGAGCCTGAAGTGTGGAGCCCCGAGACCTGGAGCTCCCGCACCTGGGTCTAAAGCCCTAGCACCTCCTAAGGAGCTAACATCCGGAATGGAGCCATGGGGCTGAAGCCCCGAGCCCCGGCTCTCCCTCCAGGTCTAAAGCCCTGAGCCCCGGTGGCTCCTGTGGGGCTGAAGCCGGGAGCGGAGCCGTGGGGCTCCCCCAGGGTCTAAAGTGCCCCTGCTGGGCTGAAGCTCTGAGCTCTCTTCACCCCATGGCTGAAATCCCAGTCCCCTGCCTGGTGGCTGAAGTCCAGAGCCCTGAGGGCCCCCCCCCCAGATCTGAAGCCCCGTGGGCCCCCCCACACTCGGTGACTTAAGCCAGGAGCCCCAAGGCCCCCCACACCGCTGAGCCCTGGAGTTTTTAGAGTATGTTGGGGGTCATCAGAGAGAAAAAGGTTGAGAACCTCTGGTGTAGACCAAGCTTGAGTGAGAATATTGCCTCCACCTGTGGTTAGAGACAGCCCTTGTGCAAACAGCGTCGCTCCTGAGCATACAGAGAAAACGGATGTAGTAGAAGAGAAATCCTGGCTTAGCCGGTGGTTCCAGCTAACTAGAGCGGTTTGGAAAATGCTCTGTATTGTACCCGCACGCATCTCCTTTGAAAATTTTCATGGAAGTTTTTTGGTTTCTCAACAAAAGCAGGCGTGTGTGTGTGTGTGTGTGTGTGTGTGTGTGTGTGTGTGTGTTTCCCCTTTTTCTTTTCCTCTCCCCTTTTTCCCCCCATCTCAGAAAAGGGGGAGGGGGAATGAAGTTTTCATTTTTGTTTTAAAAGCAAACAGAAAATTTCAACCAAAATGTAATTTTTTTTTTTCCAAAACAGTTTTTTTTCCTTTAAGTCAAAAAATGTTTTGGATGAAAAACGTTCTCGGGTAGCTGGGTTTATGTCCGGAGGCTGGCGTCTCGCTTTTCTGAATGAATCCCACTGCTGGCCCCCATAATCATCACCATCCCTACCCCACCGAGGGCAGAGTTTAATTCCCTGATATCTGAGAAGCTCTTTGAAGATCCTTGGCTGGCAGGTGTTAGAGAAACGCTAATGATTACTTTGCTGTTGCACTAGGTTTTAATGCCACTGTCTGCCTCTGTGCTAATGGCCGGTTTTATATGTCGTTTCTAAAGCCAGACGAGATCTCTGTGATCGTAGCCTGACCTCCGGTAGAACTCAGGCGGGAGAGCTTCCCTGAAATAATTCCTGTTTGAACTAGGAAAGCCTCCAGCCTTGATTAAAAATGTTTTAAATGCTTTGTCGTCATTGCAATTGCTTTCATTGTGTGTTTGTCTCTGTGAAAAGTCCTTGCTGAATGCCACCTGCTGCTGTAAAAGGGAGGCGCCGGGAATGAGAAGCTTGACAATGAATAAAATAATAAAGGAAAATTGCTGATGGCAAAGCTGAGGCAGCCAGGGGAGTGGTGACTAGAGAAGTAGCTTTGAAGTGAGACACCCCTTTGGACATGTCTTGGCAAGGCCAGGAGCCCGGCCAAACTAGCAGATCCTGCTACCTTTCCCACATAGACATGAGATCGCCTTCCCGCCCAAAGGCAGGGGTACGTGGCCTTGCAGACTTGGTGAATCTGATGCCGTGTTGCTAGTCAGGGTCAGGTGAGGAGAGCTGACCCAATGGCACAGCGATGGATTCCTGGATGTTCTCTTGCCTCCCAGTGCTGATTTGTTTAGGTGTCATCGGGGGTTCGATTTTCATCTCTCTGGCTTGAGGGGTTGTATTACTGCGGTGATGGGCAGCATCTGAGCACCTGCTATGTAAATTGAATAATAATAGTGGACTGGGTAATCTCTAGTATCCGGGGGTAGCCGTGTTAGTCTGTATCTACAAAAACAACAAGGAGTCTGGTGGCACCTTAAAGACTAACAGATTATCGGGTAATCTCTAGCGCTTCTCCCCTTTCAGGGTCAAAACTGCTTGAAGTAGATTTTTGGTGGGTTTGGGGTTGGTTTTTAAAAGATTTTATTAATTTCCCTTTTTTTTCTTTTTTTTTTTTAAGAAGTCTGTGATTCATCTGAAGTTTCTTGCTTGTTCCTCGCTTGTTACCCGCTTGTTAATATAGCTGTGTTGCTCCAATCAAGTTGCAGGAATAGTACCATGTGGCTACAGTACGGTCAGGTGGGATTGTGGCATGTGTGGCCAGACCCCAGCTAGCTTTAATCTACCTGCCTCGATTAACAAGAACAGCGAAGCTGCATCAGCCCTGACTTCAGCACAGGCTGGCCTTCCGAGTACGTCCCCAGGGTCCCGGGTGGGCTTGTACAGCCCGTGCTGTCCCGGCTTCACTGCTCTTGGTACTCGTGCCAGTTAGATCAACAAGTACTACAATCCCCTTTCCAGTTGCAGTGTGGACATACCCTTAGACAACCAATCGGAGAGTGAAAACAGTCTTCAAAGCTAACAGTTCTACCCATTTGTGGGCTGGAACTATCTGGCACAGCTGTTCCCTGGGTGCTGTCTACCTCGCGTGTCACCAGGCTCCATGGGGAGCCCCCTTGTGGTCACCGTTCCCCTCAGTCAGACCTGGGTATGTCCCAAGACCCCTCACATGGCTGGCTCTGGAGGCACCGGCTGAGAATCGCTGCTCTAAGCCATTAGCAAGATCACCAAGGCAGCTGTCGGGATCCACCGTGTGCTGGAGCTTTTTCCGATTCTGGGAAAACGGGGAAATGTGACCAACCCGTCGAGTAACCTGGTGTTCCTCTGTTTGCATTCACAGATAGCAGCAAGTTGCTGGGAAACCATCCACCTGTCTACGGGACGCTTCTGCAGGGCCCTGGTAAATCCTGCATGGTACGTAGGAGGATTTGGGGCGGGGAAATACAAGGACGTTTGCAGAACGGATCATGACAATATGTCCATGGTTATTTGCAAGGCCAAAAATGAGAGGGGGTCTTTGCAAGCGAATGGCCATTGATGGGTTCTCTGTAGGGCTCTTTCTAGAGCTAGGCATACAACTGTCCTAGGGGAGCTGGTTTCAGGCCCAGAGGAGTTAATATTTTCCACTGCATTGTGCCATGCAGGGTGTTCAGTGAAGGACTGTGTGTGGCATTGTGAAAGGAGACATCTGATTGGCTGGTGTGCGGTTCTGATGCTGCCTGCGCTGCATCATCAATCCGATCGACCTGATTTATCCAGCCTCTTGCCGTCGTGCCCTGTGGAACGGTGCCATAGAGGCACGTGGTCCGCCACGCTCCACTGGTGTCTTGGGTCCTCACCAGCCTGTTAGCTGAGCAGACGTGAGGCCTGATCTCATGCCCAGTGACGTCAATGGCAAGGCTCTCCTTCTCTTCAGTGGATACTGCATCTGGCCAGTGGTTTCCAAGACTTGGTCCTGGGATGTCTTTGTTTCCCGCCAAAGCAGCTTTGCTCTAGTTAACCCTGTTTTCAGTCCGCCAGTGCCAGGAAGCTGAGTGACTTAAGGCTTTTATCAGGAGGGGTTGGATACTTTTTTAAGTAAAACAATATCCCACTAATGATGGAGTGAGCACACCTCTGAGCAGCACACGGCACCAGCCTCCATCGCCCACTTGTTCAATTTTCAGACCGTTACCTATGTGGTTTGTCCCAGGCCGCCCCTCAGGCGAGGAAGCAGCTCCCCGTAAACATCTGCAAAGGTTCCTCTTCCTCCCAGCCCACCGTAAAACTCTCCTTTGCTGTGATGCCAGTGCAAAATACTTCAGTTAGGCAGCTGGTGTGCAGAGCCCACTGCCTCTCATGCTGACCAATATCGTCTCGTTCTTTCCTTTTACTCCCCTGTTGGTTGAGCTGTATCTATTGTCTCTTCTACTTAAACTGTCAGCCCTTTGGAGTAGGGGCAATCTGTGTTTGTGCAGCGCCTTGCACGGCGGGGTTCTGGTCCGTGACTGGAGTTTCTACATGCTAAGGGGGAATACGGTCATATAATAATTCATCTATTTCTATTTTAAAGTCCACTGGCCTAGTGTCTCTCATCTCTATCCTGTGATAGCTAGAGCAATTGACCTCTCTCCTATAGGTGTATAATTGGAGCAAAAGGTAGGTAGGAAGGAAGATCTGATGGTGGATCTCCATCACTTCACATCTTTAAATGAAAAGTGGAGTCTTGCTAAAAGATCTGCTCTAGACCAGTCAGTTGTGGGGCTGATGCAGGAATCGCTGGTTGAAGTTCTCTGGCCTGGGTTGCACTGTAGGTCCGGCTAGAGCAGGGTTCTCAACCTGTCTATCATTGTGGGCCACACATGCGGCCCACAATGTGTTATGTGGGCCTCATCCAATACTATCTGTATGGCCCTGAGGCTGTCACCTGAGCCACAGCTGTGTGCTGATTGGGCCGCGGGTTGAGAACCACTGCGCTAGAGGAACAGAATGGTCCTTCTGGCCTTGGAACCTGTGCAAATCCCCCATCGCAGGGTAAACGGGTAGAATTGAGAGTACGATGGATGTGAGTTTTTCCCCATCGACTCTAAGCAGCAAGACCCAGGGATTAATGTTACCCTTGTCCAATGAGGCCGTTGTGTGGACTTGTCAGGGGTGGCAGGACGCATTAGCAGCTCCTTTAGGTGACCCTTGGAACCCAGTGGAATCTTTGAGTCCGACACGCCTGGACTGGCAGGTTCTAATGTGGGCTGCTGCCACCTCTTGCTCGCTACCCTTGAGAGCAGTGACTCGGTCTGGACTGAGCCCTGAACTCTCCCGCCTGTGCTCTCTTCCCAGGAGGTTAGCAGTTACCAAAGCAGAACATGGCGGATCATCCTTTGCTACATGTTCTCTGTGCTGACGGCAGGAATCCTGTTGATCGTCTTTCGCTGGAAACCGAGCCTGGAGGTCCGAGCAAAGTGCAGGCCGTGCGCCCTGCGGCACGCCGACTGGATCATCATCACCGTGAGTAAACGTGGAGAGGGAGGGTGGATCTGGTGGTGATAGGGTGACCAGACGTCCTGACTTTATCGGGACTGTCCCAATATGTACTTGTTTGTCCCCCGAACATCAGTCGGGACGCAAATTGTCCCGATATTTTGCCCTCCGGCACACAGGCAGTGGAGGCTCGCGCCCCTCCGCCCCGGCCCTGACCCTCCCCCCATTGGATCCCGCCCCAAATTCCCACCCTTGTCCCGCCTCCAGCCCCGCCCCCTCACTGCCCCATTGGATCCCTCCCCAAATCCCCGCCTCTTCCCCAAGCACAACGTATTCCTCCTCCTCCCCCTCCCTCCCAGGCTTGCGCTAATCAGCTGTATGACGGCACAAGTGCTGGAGGGAGGGGCAGAAGCAGGACGCGCAGGAGGCGGAGCGGAGGTGAGCTGGGGGGGGCCAGGGCGTGGAGCTGCCGGTGAGTGCTCAGCCCCCACCAATTTTTCCTATGCTCCTGCGGCTCTTGGTTTTGTTTTGTTTTTTTCCCTCCATCGCCGGGGGTATTTTTGCTTTTGTTTTTTCCTGGCTCTTGTTTTATTTTATTTTATTTTATTTTCCTCTGCCGGCACACCCCTCCCCCCCCGCATCCCGATATTTCACGTCTCTCATCTGGTCACCCTAGGTAGTGAAGACACTGGACTGGGAGTCAAGAGATCTGGGTTCAGTTCCTGGCTCTGCCACAGACTTCCTGCATGACATCTGTAATTTGGCGTGATAATACGCCTTTATTCCCACCCTCTGCCTTGCCTAATTAAATGTATAAATTCTTCAGGGCAGAAGTTCTCATCCAGGGCCTAGTGCGGTAGGGTCCTGATCTGCATGGCAGGTGCCACTGTGATCCATGTTATCCACCAGTTACCAGAGACTCTGCAAAGCGTAGAAGCAGAACTCCCATAGCACGAAAAGTTTGGGGGGGAACCTGAGGCACGGAGAGACTGAGTGACTTGCCCAAGGTCATACAGGGAGTATGTGGCAGAACAGCGACTTGAGCCCTGCACTTATTTTTCCCCAACAAGCCCCTGAAACCCAGGGCCAGCCTTCCTCAAGCACTTGTTTTGAAATTGTGTGTTCCAGGATCGGTTTGGGCAGTGCTTCGTTACCCAGGTGCAAACTGAACAGCTCGGCGAGGGCAGGTAAGTGGGGCCTGTGGATTCACTCCTTCCTGAGTGTTTGGGTCAGTGCTCAAATGATCCCATTGTGATTTTGCCAAGAGAGTGACTGATCCCTGGGGGGCTTGCTGTGTGTTCCACTGTGGAATGAAACACAATGAAATTGACGTGAATGGAGCTGTGCAAAACTGAATCGCTTGAAGCCATGTAGCTTTGTTCCGTTTCACACACCCAGAGCGTTGATTTGCGTTTGGGGTATGAACAAACTCACCATCCCACTGAAACTCAATTAAATCCACTGAATATACTACTGATTATTACTCCGATCTCTGTGGAGTCCAAAAGTCACCATCTGTTTGAAAGCCAATCAGCTTCGGAAAAATTGGATTGTTTTATTTTTATTGTCCTAGCAAGCACTCAGTCATGGACCAGAACTCCATTGTGCAAGGCGCTGTACAAAAATAGCTTCAGATATTAGAGCAGCCCCTGAATCCATCTGACAAGTGTTGTTTTACAATCACATTTTCCCGCTTTTCAAGGTTTTTTGTCTTCTCTCTCCCTTGTTGCTGTGTGAAAGACCCAAACAAACAAACGAAATGGGTAATACACAAAGCAAACAAACTGGTAAAATAGTTTTTCCCGCCCCCCCCCGCTCTGATCTTTCCGTTATAGTGATCTTGGGTATAATAAATAACAATGGTAGGTTTCCAAAAAACAAAAACCCTTTCAGACAGAAGTGTGATTAATTGAAGGTGCCACTTTAATCACTAGATTACCTGGGTGACATAATGTTGCATCCTGCAGGGCTAACAGGAGTGAAAAGCAGTAGAATACGTTTCTAGTTACTAAAGTAGGCAGACGTGATCCTGAATATGCACAGGGGGCAGATTGGCTGCGTGAGAAGCCGGCATTTCTACATAGTCATTTTTCAGAACAAAACCACACTTTACACTGTGTCGCTTTCTGCATCCCCAGAGCACTTTATAACAGCTCACGAGTTCTCACCTGTGCAGGGATTGCTCTGGGAAACCCTATAGATCATGGAAACCGGAAAAGACCTTGGTTTTATTTCAGATTACAATTGTTCAGCTGTTTATTTCTTAGTGGAGTCAGAGCCAGATTAACTCCCCTTCCCATGGATTGCCTGCATACGTCGTTGGCGTAAGAGGTGCTGCAAGATGGGCTTGCGTGTAGTTGCGATTTGAAAGGCTCTTGGAGTTCGCACAGGTTCCCAAAGCCCTTGCATACTGAAGCTCTGTGCTCAGAGTAGCACCTAGAGGCCTTTATTCAGGAGCAGGGCTTTTTGACCTTACGCTCTTCTTCCCGAGAAGCCTCGAGCATCATCCTGGGGCCAGAGGCGATGATGGGAGAACCAGTGTCGCCGTTGGAGTGTTGGACGAAGACGACAGCAGAGACACCGTCCGGCTTCACAGGAAGGAGGAGGTAACGTCCTCCCTTCTGCTTCCTGTTGGGTCCTGCCCTTGGGGCCATCAGAACCTCCTTCTAGAGGGGCTGAGCCGCTCTGGGATCTGGGGACTCCCCGTCATGTGTTTCTTTCTGTGTTTAGAAAAACGTCGTGCGCTACTATCTCTTTGAAGGGTCGCGCTACGTCTGGATTGAAAGACGGCAGGCGTACTGCAAGGTCAGGTATGGCATCCATCCTCTCGGCTGGAAGAACTTTTCCCTTCTGTCCTCTACTGACTGATCTTCTTGTCTGTGACCCTCAGTAACTTTATTTGCACGATAGTAGCATCTGGAGACCCCAGCAGAGATCAGGGCCCGTTGTGCTGGTGCTGTAGAGACACCCCAGGTCTGTCTTCACTGCAGAGTTAACTCAGGTGAGCACACCGGGTCGAAGCACCTAGGCTATTCTAGCTTGGGTGTGAGCAGCCAGATGGCAAAGCCCTGCCCGTCCTCACAAGTGTTACGCTCATGCATGTTTGTTGATGGGACTTCTGGGGGTACACGCTGTCCCTGGTGCTTTTTGCTGTAGTGAGCTGAGCCGCTCCACAATTCTCTCCCAGTGAATTATGGGAGAATTTGTCTGTCCTTGTGGACACCCGGGGAATGGTGGGAAGGCACTGGAGGACTGTCGGCGCTCGAGGGATGCAGCCGGTGTTGTCACTGCAAAGCGAGCAGGCTACCTGCCCACATGGAAAGTGGCTCTTGATTTCTAATCCACGCCCCCAGCCGGGCCCACTAGCCTGGGACGAAAGCACCACCAAACTCGGGTGAGAGGGTTTTGTGTGTGGATGGGAGAGAGGTTGGGGGCAACAACTCAGTAAGACCCCAAGTTAGCTCTGCAGTGAAGACCAACCTGCCCCCACCCCCAAGGAGCTTACAGGCTGAAGCCCTGATTCTGGAAAACATCCCCAGTCAGGACAACATCTAAGCCAGTGGTGGGCAACCTACCGGATGCATGCGGCCCATCAGGGAATCTGATTGTGGGCCACAAGACATTTTGCTGACATTGACCGTCCGGAGGCTCGGCCCGCTCCGCAGCTCCCAGTGGCCGCGGTTCGCCGTTCCCGGTCAATGGGAGCCGCAGGAAGTGGCAGGCCACAGAGATGTACTGGCCGCAGCTCCCGTTGGCCGGGAACAGCCTGGATGGGGCTCAAATGACTTGCTCAATATGGGGTATGAACTCATCTTCTCCATCTCCTCACCTGGTTTGGTGATGCCACTGGGCAAATAAACTGTTGTTGACAATGGGCGTTAAGAGCAGGTCTCCCGTACCAAGGTGGGAAACGGTTTAGCAGCAAGTACCATTAGGATCAAGTTTTCTTCATTGTCCATTGCAGAAAGTGTCCCAGAGACTAGAGGTGACTAGTGCACCCCCACCCCACGTGTCTGTTTGTAAGACGAAGGAGGCTGGGGACTTCTAATAACAGCAGATCGCTTTTCCTAGTGTAGATTCACCCTTAGCAAATGTCTTGTGGGTGCCGCTGTCCTTACTTAGGTCCATCCATTTAGTGGCAGAGGGTTCAGAGGAGAGGTGTGATTTGGTTTTGTCTAACGGCGATTGACTCTAGATTGTAATCTCCCTGGAGAAGGAATGATGGTATTTTCCCTCCTATCTGTTTCCATGGGGTTCTGATCCTGGATTGAGGTCTAAAGTGGTTATAAAGTGGGGGAGGGATAGCTCAATGGTTTGAGCATTGGCCTGCTAAACCCAGGGTTGTGAGTTCAATCCTTGAGGGGGCCATTTAGGGATCTGGGGCAAAAATCTGTCTGGGGATTGGTCCTGCTTTGAGCAGGGGGTTGGACTAGATGACCTCCTGAGGTCCCTTCCATCCCTGATATTCTATGATTCTATGATAGGTGAAACCAAGCCAAGCCTACCAGAGCCGTGCCTAGGCAGAAAGAAAGTGAAGTGGCTTCTTGCATGCAGTGCTGCAATTCTGTGTGCTTATGTAACAGAAAGCCCTGATCTGGAGTATGGAATTCGTCCTGGTCCAGGCCGCAAATCTGTAGACCGTTCCTGCTGCCATCTCAAATGTTGAGGCTCCCAGCTGGAGAGTGGAGAGGAAATACATGTGGAGGGATAATTCTTGTTGACTCGAAGCTTTTTTTCCCCCCTTTGTGTCACGTATATTGAACTCAAAGCGGAGTTCTTCTCCGGACAGTGATGCCAACAAACTCGGCTGGCCTGTGCAATGCAGGAGGTCAGACTAGCTGATCGAATAGTTCCTTCTAGCCTTAAAAATCTTTAAGCTGTACTTTGGTTTGTTTGAAGTCCAAACATTTTGAAGCCATCGGACCGTGAAATAAGTCTCTGGTGTAACTCCTGAGGCCAGGGGGTGAGTGATCTGGATCTGGGCACAGAAAAGCACATTGCTCAACCTCTCGGAGAGGCTTTCTGACTGATCCCTGTTGGCACTTTTCGTGGTGTGAACTTTCAGAATACTTGTTTCCCAAGCTCACATGGGTAGGGCTTCCATAGAGGCTGTTGTGCCCACAGATCAGTTGTGACAACACACCGATCACCCCTTCGCCCTTGTGATTTGAGGTTTCTCGTGATACTTCCTGACGATGAGATGAAAATCCTGAGCCAAGGGGGTGCTATTAAAAAAAAAAAAAAAAAAATCTTAATCTGGTTAAAATGATCAGAGAAAAATTAAACCATTTAGTTTTGCTAGACAGAATTTGTGAGCAGCCAAGCAGTACTGTTTCTGTGTGAATGCTGGGTTCTGGTTTATTTTCTTACCGTAATAGTCTGTGTCGTCAATTGTGATTGTAGTTAGGTTTTATTGTTATAGGTTCTTGATTGTACCTTCTGTAGTTAAGAATGGAAAATAGTCCAGAGAAAAGTAGCGTAGCCCAGCGAAGAGATCACTAGACTGAGACCAAGGAGTCCTGGGTTCTATTCCTTCCTCTGCCACTGGCCTGCTGGGTGACCTTGGGCAAATCACCTATCTGTGCCTCAGTTTCCCCATCTGTAAAATGGGGTAGAGATTCTGATCTACTTTGTGCAAAACATATAAATATCTTCAAGCAGAATCTGAGCGTGGAAAATATCAGCCCCAAAGGTGAATGTTTCAGAAAAAAAGTTCAAAATTTGATCAAAAGTCAAACTTTAGTGATCAGAACTTCAAAAATATTTGGAACATGGCACGACCGTAGTCCTTTTTGGGTTATTGTCCTTGCTTGGTTTGGGGGCTGGGACAGAGGATTGGCTGCGATTTAGCACAGTTGCAGCCATGGGAAAATTTGAGAATGCACGGTAGACCGTTCTTTTTAATCAATAGGTGCGCACTAAGAAAGATGTGTTCTTGTGCATTTATCTGAGTACATGCCTCGTGATTCAACAGCCTAGAAATTCTGGTAGCACTCCTCCGATAGCTGTTTAAAAAACAAAAAGCCACACCCACCACTGTGGAAATTAAATGCAAAAAGCTACAGTGAATGCAACACGAAGATTGAGGTGGGTGGTCACAACTTCTTCAGGGCAATGGTTCTTCAGAAGACCTTTTCATTTGGTTACACGGCACATCTGTAGTGTTGGTTTGGGTGGCCTTTTTTAAAACTCTTTTCCTGTGTTGAATTAATGTTTTCCTCTCTCCAAATACATGCTATAAAATATGCAGCAAGCGCACAGTGCTAGAATTAATGTTGCCAGAGCTGCCTTAGGCCAGATTGTGAGCTTTCTACTCCAATCGGTGAACAGTTTCTTGATTTCTTACTGCTTGACCTTGTAACTGTAATGATGCACTTGTGTTAGCGTTTAGCAGTAGAGCTTTAATTCAGCTATATTTACCGGTTCGTCTGCTCTGTCAGATCAATTGATCTGAAAATGTATTATTTCAGTTATTGTACTGTTGAGATCTGCAGGTACTGACAAATGTTGAAGCTCAGTAAGAATCGTGTGTGTGTTTGTGTGTGTGTGTGTGTGTGTGTGTGCGCTGCATAGGTCTATAACGTAGAAATGTAGGGCTGAAAAGGACCCCGAGCGGCTGTCTAGTCCAGATGCAGCCCCCCAGGACCAAGTATACTTAGACCATCCCTGACAGGTGTTTGTCTAACCTGTTCTTTAAAATCTCCGGTGATGGGGATTCTACAGCCTCCCTTGAAAGCCTCTTCCAGAGCTTCACTATCCTTAGAGTTGAAAAGTTTTTCCCAATATCTAACCTAAATCCTCCCTTGCTGCAGATTAAGCCCATGACTTCTTGTCCTACCTTCAGTGGACATGGAGAACAGTTGGTCACCATCTTCTTTGTAACAGCCTGGCCATATTTGTAGACTGTTCTCAGGTTCCCCTTCAGTCTTCTTTTCCCAAAGCTAAACATGCCCAGTTTTTTTAAACTTCCCTCAGAGGAGAGGTTTCCTAAACCTTTTGATCGGTTTTGTTGCTCTCCTCTGGACTCTCTCCAATTCGTGTAATACTGTAGATCTCATTGGAGGAGGCTAACAGTTACAACCATCTTTGCACAACTGATTAGTATGTGATGGCACCAGCTTAGTAGTGTTTGGATGGTTATTAAAACTAGGGGACAGGTTTACATGGTGGGCTCTTTCTTTTAAAATGAGCCCTACACCTCATAATGAAGGATGCTTGAGATAATATCCACATGCCCCTGAGTGCTGGTCGCCTTCGCTTCTATCCACGTACCCTCACCTGGATTTGGCTATTACTGGCCGTTTGTAAATCCAGGTGTCTTCTTTTTGGTGCATATATTTTTCAGTGTCTTAGATGACGGCTGGACCTGTGCAGACATCCATCTCTCCCGGTCAGGCCTCAGCCAGCAAGACCACAGCACCAGGCAAGTACGCCAGGGCTTTGTTAATGATTGGGGACGGGTCTGCCTGCAGATTGGGCTGTTTCAGGGAGTGGCGAAGCTGGTTTGGGCAAGCAAACGTAAAAAGCTTGGCGTGTAGTTAACCTGTGGGACGGGGAGCAGAGCGGTCTCAGATCAGTGCAGGATTTTAATCCCTCCATGCCAACAGTCTGTGCCTTGGGCGTTGTGGCTTGCTTCGGCCTTCCTAACGTCAAATGCAAAGCACGTGAATTTGGAACCCTCTGATCAGCTCGGAAAGCTCACGCGGGTGTCAGTGCAGTGCAAGGGACAGAAAGGGAAATCTGAATATGGTCACACAAGGGCCCAGGTTTGTGCAAAGTCCCATGGACAAGTGTTCACAGCCCCTCTCAGGTCTTCTCCGAAAGATTTCACCTCCAGCAGGACGATGTCCCCAAATGCCCTGCCAGGGCTCTATCCACCAGCTGAATCACCAGCGCTAGCTTCGGAGGCTTTCCCTCCCATAGCAAACCAGGCACGACCCTATGAGATCACTGCCTGGTGCGACCACGTGCACCGTAGATCGGCTTTCGGGTGACTGCTGGCACATGCGAGAACTAGCAGGTGGGCTCTGCAGTGTTTTTCTGCCGAGGTGGCACCGTTCTGAGCCGCAGCTCCTGCTATCCCAGCTTTGTGGACGCTGTCTCATGTAGACCCTGATCCTGCACCGTTAAAGTCAAGCAGGGGCTTTGTCGTTGACTTAAATGAGCACAGCGTCCAGCCCTGATCCAGCTTTATTGTTACTTCTGTGGAGACCACAGTGTTAATTTCACTTGTATCCTAACTACCCTGACAGTGACCCCCCCCCCCCAGAGGTCAAAGGGCTAGTGACCACTCTGTGTGCCCCTTTGCCCCTGCCACCAATTGGCATCCATCTTAACAGCTGCCTGACTTATCTCCTGGCACGATGTATTATGATGGCTCGGGGCCCCATTGTGCTGGTGTTCCCCAAAGATGTCAGATTCTCTTCTCACACCCAAAGAACTTACGACTTAATAACCAACTAGATGCACTCCTGAGTTTAACCAACAGTAGGAGGGGATGGGGGCCGGGGTTACAGTAAACAGCAGGAGGTCACTCAAGGCATGTGTGTGCACAGCCAGCTGGCGGAGAGACTTCCCTAATGGCGGTAGACCGACTCCCCTACGCTCCACTTGAAATTTATACCGCGAGCCGGGGGTGAGATCTGGGCAGCGTGTAGCTCGTTTAACAGGAAAGTTTGAAATTCCAAGTCTTCACCTAAAACCTCTGGCTTCTGTTCTGTTTCCTGCACAGGAGAAAGGTGTATGGGCCAAACCTGATTGATGTGCCGGTCAAATCCTACCTCAGGCTGTTGGTGGACGAGGTACAAAGCGACACCATGTAACGTGGCTGCTGCCTTCTGCAGAAGGGAAAGAGCAGCTTTTCCCTACTCAGGCCTGGCAGAAATAGACTCCGTGTCAGCCAGGCCTGGAGGGACCAGATGGGGCCCGCTGTGAAGCCCCTTGTTAGGGGAAAACCCTGCTAAATATGTGCTAGGGCACAGGGGCCTAGTGGTTAGGGCTCCGGACTAGCTGTTGCGAGTTCTGGGTTCTATTCCCACCTCTGCCACTGATCTCTGGGTTGACCTTGGACGCGTTGCTTCCTGTGTCTGTCTTGTCTGGTTAGAGTCCCTGCCCCAAAGAGCTTACAAACTTCCTTAGTGTGCGGTTGTCCAGCAGCCACGCAATGGTGTCCTGACCTCAGTCAGGGCCTCTAGGTGCTACTCTAATGCATTCTTCTTCCTATGTCCTTCCACCACAATCCGAGGGTTTTCCAGCATTGATATGGCCCAGTCTGGAGCTCTGGCAAGATCTCCCTTGGTCCACGTTTCCTCCAGGAGCAGGCAGACGAACAGATGTTCTGTGGTTTGCGTTTCACTGTCTGCGAACCCAGCTGAGCACCTGCCCCTACTCTAAGACAGTGACACGTAATGTGGATGTTCAGAAAAGACCTTTGAAATACACCCGTCACTCTTCCCGTGTCTCCATTCAGTGGCTGGGCTGGGGTGGATGGGGTGAACTGTGTGGTATTCTCACTCCCCGCCCCCGCTCTTGGTTTGTAATGCGTTGTCAGGTCTTTCCTGTTTCCTTGGAAGACTGGGGAAGTCCCTTTCTGAACTCCGAAGGGGTGGGGATATTGACTCGCCAACAGCAGGACGACGACCATTTTAGCAGATGTCGTTTGGCCAGACTTGCTGGGCGTGGGTGAGGCAGGGGAGCCAGGCCAGAGCAGGTTACGGTTAATGGCCGGCAGGCTGCAGTATCTGCCATGGACAAGGGCTGTAGCATCCCCCAGCTCCGTCCGGGCCACGCCCATCAGTAGGTTGCGGGAGATCGTTTGAGTTCCTCGAGCTGTGGAGCCCGTTGAGCCCCACCAGCAGGCGAAGACCCAAGGGCTGTGACATGCTCTGTCCACCAGCTTTCCCAGCACTGCCGGTAGCACCCTAATCTCCCTGTCTTTCAACAAGCTGCCACGTACTGAGTCCGAGACGTTCTTTGTATACTGATTGCCTCAGCCGCCGTGCCCTAAAGGCCCCCTGCTTTTTCTCTCTTTCCAGGTGTTGAATCCCTTCTACATCTTCCAGGTTTTCAGCATCATTTTGTGGCTCTGTGACACCTACTACTATTACGCTGCCTGCATATTCATCATCTCTGCAATATCCATAGGGCTGTCGCTCTACGAGACTAGAAAGGTGGGTGTCCGGCCTCTTGGGAGGGGAGGGACACAGGGCTGCGTTCTGCTGTCTGCTCCGCATTGCAGGGCGACTCCGGAGATGCTAAGCGACTCCGGCTCTGCACCCGTGGAACAGAAGAACAGCCAGACTGGGTCGGACCAATGGTCCATCTAGCCCGGCAGCCTGTCTCTGACAGCGGCCAGTGCCAGGTGCTTCAGAGGGAATGAACAGGACAGGCAATCGGGTGATCTGTCCCCTGTTGTTCGCTCCCAGCTCCTGGCAATCAGAGGCCAGGAACACCCAGAGCATAGGGCTGTGTTCCTGATCACCGTGGCTAAAAAACACTGGGAACAGTGGCTCGGGGCCAATTTTATTTTCTATGGGACTAAGAGCTCTAGAGAAGTATTCCTTCCATTTGTCCCCATTCTTCCTGCAGGCTGGCAGTCTGCAGCATGTGCGCTGTTCACAAGGGCGTGGTTTGTTTGCATTCCTTGTGCAGGGACGAGCCTTTTTCCAATAGCCTTTTCCTAGCCCGGAGGGACGGTGAGGGTTGGGATGGGCCTTCAGTTATCAGCGTGCAGCCAAATCGAGCTCTCACATTTTCAGCCACAGCACAAGTGCATTTAAAGCATGTGACGGCCTATTGCGTCCCCTGGCTCTTGTCCCGGCCGCACTGCCTGGAAATAACCAGGCCTAGCAATCCAAGGGTGCTTCTGGGGCTTGTATCCTCCTGGGCGCAGTGCATCTCTGCTCTGTACTGGAGGTCCTTGTGCCTTTATTGCATAAAAGAGAAAGGGGATGGTGGCGGGTGGGGTGGGGGTGAAAAAGGAAGAGGAGAGATGAAGAAACGAGACTAAGATGGTACAGAATAGAGTCAGATCTGGTGGATTCTCCAGCAGTGAAGTCTGGAAATCAGCACAGGGGGGGCTTACTAAAAGATTCGCTCTAGCATAAGCAGAAGTTATGGGCTTGGTGCAGGCATCACAGGCTGGTGGAGGACTAGACTGTCCCTCCTGGCCTTAACATCTATGAATCCGGAGGAGGAGGGTTCCCGTCATGTGGTGCCATTTCCATTCTGGACTAGCCCCCGCGAAGTGCTGGTGTCAAGCCTTCCCTGCCCTGCTAGCGGATAGCTCTGTTTGATTCCTTGCAGCAAAGCGTGACGCTGCAGAACATGGTGAAGATGGCCATCGGCGTGAGAGTCCACCGAGCCTCTGGAGGTGAGCAGCAGCAGTAGGTTGTAATTCTCCACTGCCACCTGAAAGGCAAGGCAGACGCCACGCGCTTCTGCACCATCAGTGCCTAGGTAAATGGGCCTTTGTCGGCAGAGCTACGAGGGGGAAGATCACGCCGTGCCTGTGGTGCCATTGTCCTCGCTCTGAGCAGCCGGGTCAGTTGAGATGGCGGGGGTTGAGGGTAGCCTGGACTGGATGCTTCACAAGGGTATTTTTGCAGTTGTCAATCAACAAAAAGGCGGCTGGCTACGCTCTTAGGCCCTGATCCTGGAAATGCTACCGGGCATGTATGCTCGCTCCTGTGAGCGCTTCCAGTGGGAACGGTTGGAGTATTAAGATCCTTGCTCATAAGCTGAAATTCACCCATGCATGAGGTCCATGTGCCGCTCCAGTCTCCCTGAAGCCTTTCAAATAGGATTCAAGTGACGCGCCAGCCTTGTGCTTGACCCCATCAGGCCTTGCACTTCCCCTGAGCTGACGACGTAGTGAAATCTCGCGTGTTAACTACCAGGCTTGGTGAGGGTTAAGGCATTGTGAAAAAGTGCCATGTGTAAAGACGCTGTTAGATTTAAATCAGGTAGAACACACAATTTGCTGCTCTGTGATTATGGAGGCAGTGTGGTCTGGTGGCTAGAGTACAGGACTGGGACTCTGGAGGCCTGGGTTCTATTCCCAGCTCTACCACTCACCTGCTGGGTTTGTGCCTCAGTTTCCCCACCTGTAAAATGGGGATGGTGATACTTTGATTATAGAACTTCAGCATTCCAATGAAAACAGCATTTGGCATTTTAACTTTTCCTTCCGACGGCACCAAGGCTGTGAACGTTTAAGCGGGCTCCACCCACCTGAGCAGCTCCATTCATGTGAGGAAAGCCCATGCCCAGGTCTGTGGGATCAGAGCATGTATGTTTGCAGTGCACATGGAAATGCCCTTGGCAAGGAGAAGGGGACCATATGAGTTTATCTTCATTGCCCAAAAGGAAGCGAACGGCAGAAAGTAACACCATATAATTAGGAAAGGAAAATCCGATTTTTGAAATGCTTTTCATTCTAGCAAGCTAGGTGCTGTTGTGAGGCACTAGAGATGTTTATTATTATTTAGTACCTAGTGCTTTTCCATCAATAGATCCAAAGTGCTTTACAAAGGAGGCCAGGATTATTATTCCCATTTTACAGATGGGGAAACTGAGGATGGGGCAGTGCAGTGAGTTGCCCAAGGTGACCCAGCAAGCTAGAGACAAAGCCAGGAATAGAAGCCAGGTCTCTTGAGTCCCAGGACAGCACTCTAGCCACTAAGCCAGGCTGCATTAGGCTTTGTAAAACCTCTAACACAACATCTAAACTTGGAACTGAGGCAGGTCATTGCTGTCCCTTTCTAACGTGAAACATGTACCTACTGTTTAAGAAATGTCGCATATGTGTTCTCTTGTAAATCAGCCCAGTTGAGCAGCTTAACCATGCTCCATTAAGCAGAATTTCTGACGACTGCCTCTCCGCTGAGCTCCAGTAAGCCACTTTATTAGTTAAAATTAAATTTTCTCAGCAGATAAGTCTGGCTTTTTTTTTTCCCTTTTCTAAGCAGCTGTTTGCCTGGGGTCTAGCACCCTGTGATCACAAGATTAAAGTTAAAAGGTTAAAAATTACATGAGACTTAAAGAACTGATTCTCTCCAGCCCCTGCTGACTTGTCTTTTTGTATCTAATCTTTGAAAGGTTCTCTCTCACACTGGCGGGGATTTAGTTTCGCTATCTACCCAACGCGGGATGGCGTCGCCTGCTGTGTGCGCCTATCAAGGCGATGCTAACGTTATATAAAATAATTGAGCAGCCCCTCGGCGCGCAGATATTAAATGCACCACAGCACATCCTTTTAAGCCTTTAAAGTGGTAATTATGAACCAGTTAGCTCCAATTTCAGCCTTGATCCTAGGCAGAGCGATCCGCGTAAGTTCTTTAGTGGGGATTTGGACTTTAATGCGTTAATGATTAAATGGAGGCTGATCCATTGCTTTAAAGCAGTGGTTCTCAACCGGGGGGGTCCGCAGAGATCTTCCAGGGGGCACGTGAACTCATCTAGATATTTGCCTAGTTTTACAACAGGCTACATGAAAAGCCCAAGTGAAGTCAGTGCAAACTAAAATTTCCTACAGACAATGACTTGTTTATACACTGAAATGCAAGTACAATATTTATACCAGTTGATTTATTTTGTAATTATATGGTAAAAATGAAAAAGTCGGCAATTGTTCAGTATTACGTCTGATCTTGTCAGCAAGTTGTTTTTAAGTGAGGTGAAACTCGGGGATACACAAGACAAATGGGACTCCTGCCAGGGGTACAGTCGTCTGGAAAGGTTGAGAGTCGCTGCTTGAAAGTACCGCAGGGAAAAGTTGGAGGACCGAATCTAGAAGGGCTTATCCCCACTGTGTATGCCTGCAGTGGTATTGCCGTGTTGTCTGTCAGTGAGCAGAGGAGGAAGGTACAAGACACACCCACCCACATACACCCAACGTGTATGTTGCTGCGGTGATATTTGCTCATGATCTGTGGCCGATGTTGCGTTTCCTGGCTCCCAGTCCAAGGCCCTGGGTTCTGTTCCCTGCTCTGCTCCTGACCTGCTGCGTGATCTTGGGGGAGCCCTTTCCCTTCCCTGGGCTTCAGGGTCCCCCCTCTGTTAAACGGGGGCAGTGCTATTTAACTCCTTTAGAAGCCGCTGCGAGATCGGCCGGTACCAAGCACCACGTGCCTGCTTGTTACAGTGGGAGGAATCTGAGTGCGCTGTGGCTTGCCTGCCTTTGCAGAGGAGGCGGTGGTGAGCTCTCTGGACCTGGTGCCGGGTGACTGCATCAGTCTCCCCGCCGACGGGTTCGTCGTCCCCTGCGACGCCGCGCTGCTGACCGGCGAGTGCATGGTCAACGAGAGCATGCTGACAGGTGAGCCGGGGCGGGAGCGCGAGAGCGGTACGTTGTGGGAGGCAGAGATCGCCGCTTACCCAGGCCTGACTGTCCCCCTCCTGCCATTAGCCGTGCACACGCTGCTGGCGGGGGAGAGGAATCGGAGCTCAGCTGTCTGCCTGACCCCGTGTTCCCTGATGCCAGCAGGCCGGGCTGTGAGCTTCACGGCTCCGATAATAGCAGTGAAGCCACAGGAGCGCAGGCTAGCCACTGGAGTGTATACCCGGGGCCTGGGCGGGCTTGTCCAGCCATGCTGCCATGGCTTCCCTGCTGTTGTTGGAGCCAGCTAGATCAAAGCTAGTTCAGGCAAGTCTACACGTGCTACGCTCACACCTCTGAGTGCGGTGTGGACGTACCCGAAGCCTCTTTTGGGATGAGAGGGGGGAGCTCTTTAGTGACCCCTTCTGGCCATCCATTGGAACTGCAGGGACTGGCTCCACAAGGAGACTGGGTCCCGTGGTTAGGGCACGAGCCTGGGAGTGGGGGGATCTGTGTTCAATTCCTTGCTCTGCTACTGACTTCCTGCATGACCTTGAGCAAGTCACTTAGGGCCAGAATTTTACAGGTATTTAGGCACATGAAGATGCAGGTAGGCACCTAGTTGGGCTTGGTGCCCAGCTCCCATTGATTTCAGTGCTTGATTTCAATGGGCGTTTGACACCCAGGTAGTCTGGAAGATCCCACTAGGCACCTGTCTGCATTTTTCGGCACTTAAACATCGGTGTCTCAGCTCCCTGAGTGTCTGTGCAATGAGGAGAACTGCCCTGCCCTGCCGCACAGGGGCACTGGGAGGATAAATCTACTTGTAAAAGATTGTGAGTTGCTCGGATACTCCAGTAATGGGCCCCAGATCAGAACACACAGCCCTCTGTGGCTGGAAGGGTGGATCCATCCAGCAAGGGGGCTTTTGAAGCATGCGTTGGGGAAATTAAGAGCGTGGATGGTGGATCCTGAAGGATTCCCTGTCTGCCCCACTCCTGCGCGGAGAGAACTCAAACACTGGCTGAATATGAAGGCATGTTTGTACGAATCTGTCTGTCCATAACCTCACTCACCGGCTGATTTTCTCCTGTAGGGGAGAGCGTCCCAGTGATGAAGACGCCTTTACCCAGCGGACCCCAAGCTGCCAACATGATCTATTCCCCTGAGGAGCACAAACGGCACACGCTGTTCTGCGGGACTCAGGTCCTCCAAGCCAAATCCTACGTGGGCAAGGAGGTCCTGGCTGTGGTGACACGCACAGGTAGCTGCATCTGGAAGCAAACCCAGAGCCCCCGGTCCTTAGTTCCCAAGGCCAAGACTATAACAGCGTTCAAAAAAGAACTAGATAAGTTCCTGGAGGACAGGTCCATCAATGGCTATTAGCCAAGATGGGCAGGGATGGTGTCCCTAGCCTCTGTTTGCCAGAAGTTAGGAGTGGATGACAGGGGATGTATCACTTGATGATTACCTGTTCTGTTCATTTCCTCTGAAGCACCTGGCATTGGCCACTGTCAGAAAACAGGATACAGGAGTAGATGGACCATTGGTCTGACCCAGTCTGGCCGTTCTTATGTTCAAGTATCATTCCTCCCTACATGTGCCACATGGGGCTGGTTCTGTTTTATCCTGGCCAGATAAGAATTCTCCTTCCATCCAGATACACCTGTACTAGCAACTTCGCTGTTGGTTCAGCTCTGGTCCATTTAACAGAATGTTCTTAGAAGCCAAATTAAAGTGTATTGTCTCCTTGACTAGCCTGGCACCATGGCAGAGCCGTTCTCCTGCTGAAACCTGTAATGTTCCTAGGCTGCTGGCCACTCCTCGTTCTCTGTAGTTAGCCTGTTACCCCCTAGCGTTCTCTGCCGTGCCCTCCTTGGGGCCCTGCTGCTCTGCGGGGAGAGCCGTGTGGAGTGTAACGTGGTCACTGACCCTGCTCTCTCATGGCTCAGAGCACCCACCCAGCAGCGTGTTCCCAACGTGTTTCACTGCCCCGCAGGATGAGTGCAACTGGCGAACGCTGAGCTCTGCAGAAAGGGGAAGGAAAATCTTCCCTCCGTTCTTTCAGGGCCAGTGGAATACCAGCTAACCTGGACGGACAGACACGCACGCACGCACCCCGTGTGCACAGGCGCTTAGGGGATCCCAGTCGCACCGCGATTACGGCCTGTCAGTGTTCCTGAGCAAGGGTTGAGAGATGCTACATCTCCACAATCAGGAGCTCTGAGCTGATCCTGTAGGGTGTGGACACACACCCTGCTTTTGAATTCCGTGTTCCAGCTGGGTTGGAAGCGCCTCTGCTCTGAGATGAGCGGTTACGTCAAAGGGAATCGCAGGACGGCTTCTCCAGTTCTTCCCCCAAATCTATGGCTTTTAATGGCCATATTCGTGTGAGTTTCCAAGTCCCGTAAGCATCTCTTTTCCTTTCGTCCCCTCCCCCAGGGTTCTGTACAGCCAAAGGGGACCTGATCAGCTCTATCCTCTACCCCAAGCCTGTGAGCTTCAGGTTCTACAGGGATGCGGTGAAGTTTGTCCTCTTCCTCGCAGTTCTGGGTACGTCTGAAAGCGGGCGGCATTGCAAGCAGCAGTCGTCTGGTGCTGAGTGTCTTATGAACTGACGAATCCCCTTGACAGCCGTCCCTTCTCTCTCTTGCAGCTCTTATCGGCACCACGTACAGCATTGTGATTTTGATTAGAAACCAGGTGAGCTGACAGTGATGGGAAAATCTCTCTCTCTTCCCAGCCCTCTCCCTTCTGCGCCCCTCCTTTGATTTGGATCCAAGGCTTAGATCAGGAATGGTCCACACAAGTTTTGGTTCTGTTAAAGATATTGGCATGGGAGCAAACCTAGGCATTGCTGTGCCGCCAGTTTTCTCTAATGGCCAGCACTGCAGACTCCACCTGGGATCTGCTCTGGGTTCCTTCTGGCTCACTCCTCCCTGCTAGTGACAAATATCCTGCAGCTACGTTGGCTGACACAGAATAAACCCCCCAGTTCAACTCTCCTGGGCCCTGCAGGCTCAAGGCAGACACAGCTTGGCTTTGCTGAGGAAGGAAGCAGAGGCAAGATGTTAAATTTAGAGAGAGCAGGGGGGAGACCTGCAGAAACGCCTGGGTGCAAATCATCAGGTATTTGATCATCTCATCGGACCTGCAATCGGTATGCTTGTGAAAATGCCGGGGCAAATCATGCTCCCCCAAAAGGGAGCTGGGGCTTCTGAAAACCTGGATCACATTCTAAGTTGTTTTCCCTTTCTGCGCTGTCTGGGGCTGTCGGGGGCATGGCGAGCTTGTGTGCGTCTCCGATAGGGAAAGATCTGGGAAATCCCAGGTGCTTTCAAACCCAGGTGAAGGCTGCCTGTGAAGAGCCGGTTTAGTTTTATTAAATACAGCTGTGCAGGGTGTTGTGGGTGTTTGTGCTCCATGGTCCAGCTCCCGGTGCTGCTCAGATGACTGCGGATCCGGGTGCTGCATGGTGGGTTCATGTGTCCTCCGCCCCGGAAAGCCTACACCCAATTGGAGCTGAGCTCTCGTGTTCTCTCTCCTCCCGCACCCCCCCGTTCCTGGCTGTCGCACGCGGACAGGTTCCTCTCCAGCAAATAATCATCCGTGCGCTGGATCTCATCACGGTCATCGTGCCCCCGGCTCTCCCTGCTGCGATGACCGTGGGCACCATCTATGCCCAGAACAGGCTGAAGCGGCATGGCATCTTCTGCATCAGCCCTCCCCGGATTAACCTGTGCGGGAAAATCCGCCTGGTCTGCTTTGATAAGGTGAGTCCTCGGGCTCCTGCACCGGGGCATCCGCGGGTGCAGCTGGCTTGACAGCCTGCCAGCTGGTGGGCTGAACAAGTTGTCTTCTCCCCCTCGCTGCAGACCGGGACCCTCACAGAGGAAGGCCTGGATGTCTGGGGCGTCGTTCCCGTGGAGAATAACTGCTTCCTGCCCATCGTCCACGAGCCCCGCTGCTTGACCGATGGCCCCTTGCTGTACTCGCTGGCCACCTGCCACAGTGTGTCTCTGCTGAGGGAGCAGCCCATAGGAGACCCCATGGACCTCAAGATGGTGGAATCCACCGGCTGGGTAAGAGGGAGAGGAGTCAGGCTGGGAGCCAAAAGGCTTTGGACTGATTTTTGGGGGTGCAGGGGGGAGTTTGGAAGCTTCCAGGGGAGTGTGTGTTGGCTTCCATCTTTGGGTGGTTTGCGGAAGGGGTGAGATAGCGGCTGGCCTTCTGTATCCTTCCGAGCTCTAGGGCCTTCTCCCCACCCGTTTCCTTCCTCTTTCCACCCCACCCGACTTCACAGGCTCTGCATCGCAGCCTTCATCCCTCTAGCCAAGAGACCAGAAGTTCCGCCTTGGGGAGCCCATTCGTGCTGCAGAGAGGTGCTGTCGAGGTAGTGACTGAAAGGGATAGCCGCTCCTTGACTCTACTGGGGAATGTTCACGAAACCAGATAACGGAGCTCAGCCAGATCTGTTGTCTAAAGACAAAGCAATACGGTACAGGGAGGAAAGAGGAGCTCCTTCCCAGGAAGCGAATTCTCGCGGTGTGTTCAGTTCAGCTGACACAGGAGATGTGCTCCCCTTAAACTTGCCACCATAGCATGACTGTTTACAAGTTACACAGCGCTGGTCAAGTCCCTTCACGTTTATCTAACCAACTGGTGCCAGCTTTGTCTTTGGTGCCTTCCCAGCTCTTGTTTTGAATTGGAGCTAGAAGATACTCCTTAAAGCAGTCATATAATCAGAATCTCAGGGTTGGAAGGGACCTCAGGAGATATCTAGTCCGACCACCTGCTCAAAGCAGGACCAATTCCCAACTAAATCATCCCAGCCAGGGCTTTGTCAAGCCTGACCTCAAAAACCTCCAAGGAGGGAGATTTCACCATCTCCCTAGGGAACCCATTCCAGTGCTTCACCACCCTCCTAGGAAAATTTTTTTTTCCTAATATCCAACCTAAACCTCCCCCACTGCAACTTGAGACCATTGCTCCTTGTTCTGTTATCTGCTACCACTGAGAACAGTCTAGATCCATTCTCTTTGGAACCCCCTTTCAGGTAGTTGAAAGCAGCTATCAAATCCCCCCTCATTCTTCTCTTCTGCAGACTAAACAATCCCAGTTCCCTCAGCCTCTCCTCGTAAGTCATGTGCTCAAGCCCCCTAATCATTTTTGTTGCCCTCCGCTGGACTCTTTCCAATTTTTCCACATCCTTCTTGTAGTGTGGGGCCCAAAACTGGACACAGTACTGCAGATGAGGCCTCACCAATGTCGTTCCTACATCTTACATGATTCCGCCTAACTTTTGGAGTCTTCTATTCGAAAGATACCAGACTGTAGAACAGTCTTTTGCCCAGCTATTGAGTCTTGTGCATGATCTTGATAAGATGCTATTATACTAATTAACAAAGACATAGACAACAATGATACATTTGCTTTTAAACAAAAAACAAATGTAGCTATATTCTAATGAGAGAGGATCCAAACCATGGATCTATGTATAAACTCACTGTGCTTAATAATAAACAGTTTAAATAACACTTAGATCTGCCCGGACTAGTGGTCTTTCTAATGGTTCTATAGTCAATTGCTTACCCAGTCATCCATAAATGGTAGGCTGAAGTGTAGTTGGCCAATCTGTAATTTATAAAGCACTTTCTTTTCTATTTCTTCTGATGCCTGGGGGTTTCTTCGATGTTCACTGGTATATTCCTATCTCTGGTTTGTGGGATGCACTTTTCAACAGCTTAAGTTGGCTAACGTGATAAATTTCTCCACATTTCTTTTGTTTCCAGTGACCCAAATTTATACACAGATGAGCTCAGTTTATTTCCCAGTATGACCAGACATAATGTATATTGTTATATTTAAAAAAAAATAGCCATGACATAGTTATAACTATATTTAATACCAGTAAAGGCACAAACAAGTTTATAAAGCCTTTAAAAAGTGATGGTTTTAGTAATATTTAGTAAAAAAAATTTTAGTAATATTTTTGCATCAATATTGAGGTTCTCCCCTTCAGGTTTCTTTTTTTTTTTAACAAAGAAGTTTTGATTAATAATAAAAAAAGAAATCTTTGTTTGCAATTGAATTATTTGGTGGGGCAGAAATATATGTACATATGTCAATCACTGTGGCCTTTTTGAGCTTTGCAAAAAAAAATTGAATTGGTATTCTGAGAAGATGGTTCTAACCCAACCACAATGTTAAAATAGTGCGGCACCGCTAATATATATTTGATAATGAGTGCAAAATTAATTTTTTTTTCTTGCAACAAACAAAGTAAAAACAAAGTCATATGGCACACACACTATGCATAACATATAGGACAAACTTACGATTAAAGACGAGTGGTACCAAAATTGTATTTATACCTATACAAGATAAGTCATTAAGAACTTAATGTTATTAAGGCAATGCATTTTCGAAAACAAACATTCAAAGCATTGACATGTAATGTGTCAGGTTATTTGTTTTGTTACCTTTTTATTTAAAATTTGTAATAAGAATTGATAAAAATCCCTATGAAGTTATTTGCTTACTTCCTTGTATTAGTTTGTTTAACTTAAGGCATTTTACGTTGCTTTTAGCTTAAGAATACTACTGTATAGAAATATGAAAACACCCATGTATCATATATTAGTGGCTAGGATTAGAAGAAGAATTAGCATTTTTGTTTCTTGGCAACCATATCCTCAAGAAAGTTAGGAGTTCCTTTAGTTGTTGCATTCCTGAAGGGTTAAAACCATTAGTCTTACAGGACTTATTTAAAGTGAAGTTTTTATTTGAAGTATTTTGATGATTTCTTTGCTGATATTTTTCAGTTCCCCCATCTCTTTGTGCAATGGGCGTTTTTCCTTAATAATTATAACCCTTAAAACAAAGGGGGAGGACAGAAGTGGAGGAAGCCATATAGGAAGGGAGGGAAACATAAGCCAGTGGAGATTAATGAACTTTGTGAGGGCATTTTAAAGTACAGGCCACAGCAGCGAGTGTAGCAAAAGGAGCTGTGTGAGTCGTACAAGAAAAGAAAGAGGAGGGTTTGGGCAGAGAGAGGGTGTAAAGGAAAAACTTGAGCCAAATGTAAAAACGTTAGCGAAAGAAGGTTATGCCATTAGCTCTGTAGCCAATGACTTCACTTTATCACTCATTTATTGTGTGACGTTAGGATTAACTAACGTCATGTCATATGTAATCATTGTATGCAAAATAGATTTAAGTTGTAGGATTATAGAAGTATAAGATTGATTAGTAGTTAGAAGGGAGAAGTATGCATTAGGTATCTAAGTAAGGAGGGCCAAAATGCAAGGTCTACAGGCTTAGTCCTGTAAAATGCCAGCTTAGCCATACTAAGCCATAGGCTTAAGAAATGTTTGACATAGGTAAGTGACCAAAGAATGACCTGATGCCACAAGATTATGGGAAAAGATGTGCCAATGCGTGGTACTGCAAAAAATTAACAGTAAGAGTCATTTTTTGCTTAAAAGATACCCAGTGTTGACATGGCCAATTCAGTCTGGGTGGATTAATAACAAGAATGTTTGTTATAAATTGGGGACTCATCAGTTGGAAGTAACAGAGGAGGAGAAGGACCTCGGAGTATTGGTTGATCACAGGATGACTATGAGTCGCCAATGTGATATGGCCGTTAAAAAAGCTAATGCGGTCTTGGGGTGCATCAGGTGAGGTATTTCCAGTAAAGATAAGGAGGTGTTAGAACCATTATACAAGGCACTGGTGAGATCTCATCTGGAATACTGTGTGCAGTTCTGGTCTCTCATGTTTAAGAAGGGTGAATTCAACCTGGAGCAGGTACAGAGAAGGGCTACTAGGATGATCTGAGGAATGGAAAACCTGTCTCATTAAAGGAGACTCAAAGAGCTTGGCTTGTTTAGCCTAACCAAAACAAGGCTGAGGGGAGATATGATTGCTCTCTATAAATATATCAGAGGGATAAATACCAGGGAGGGAGAGGAATTATTTAAGCTCAGTACCAATGTGGATACAAGAACAAATGGATATAAACTGGATACGAGGAAGTTTAGACTTGAAATTATATGAAGGTTTCTAACCATTAGAGGAGTGAAGTTCTGGAACAGCCTCCCAAGGGGAGCAGTGGGGACAAAAGACATATCTGGCTCCAAGACTGGGCTTGATAAGTTTATGGAGGGGATGGTGTGATGGGATAGCCTAAATTTTGGCAATTAATTGATCTTTGATTATTAGCGGCAAATATGACCACTGGCCTGTGCTGGGATGTTAGTTGGGATGGGATCTGAGTTACTACAGAGAATTCTTTCCTGGGTGCTGGCTGGTGAGTCTTGCCCCAGGGTTTAGCTGATCGCCATATTTGGGGTCAGGAAGGAATTGGCAGAATTCGCCTTCCTCTGCAGCGTGGGGCACGGGTCACTTGCTGGAGGATTCTCTGCACCTTGAGGTCTTTAAACCACGATTTGAGGACTTCAGTAATTCAGACATAGGTTAGGGGTTTGTTACAGGAGTGGGTGGTGAGATTCTGTGGCCTGCGTTGTGCAGGAGGTCAGACTAGATTATCATAATGGTCCCGTCTGACCTTAAAGTCTATGGTCCACTCCAAATAATTGATAAGGAGGTGTCAATACCAAGAGGGGGAAAGTTGCTTTTGTAGTGAGCCAGCCACTCCCAGTCCTTATTCAAGCCCAAATTAATGGTGTTAAATTTGCAAATGAATTGTAGTTCTGCAGTTTCTCTTTGAAGTCTGTTTTTGAAGATTTTTTGTTGAAGGGTGGCTACTTTTAAATCTGTTATTGAATGTCCAGGGAGATTGACGTGTTCTCCTACTGGCTTTTGTATGTTACCATTCCTGAGGTCTGATTTGTGTCCATTTATTCTTTTACGTAGGGTGCACCATGTGTGTAAATGCTAATGAGGTGTAGTTAGAATCACGTTATAAAAAGAGGGTGCCCAGATTGGGCAAAATGAGTTCCCTACGGGAAACCTCCAGCAGGAACCATCCCTCTACTGAGGCTCAATGGGCAAGGCAGGCATCAGCGTTTGAGTATCATTAAGGATGTGAGTACTACATAACTATATTTGTAGCTCGTGCATTGGTCTTTATAGGATTTCTATATGCTTGGGGAACTATAAACTTAATTGTAACTTTAGTCTGTTTTATCAATTTTATAAGACCTGGTACTTGTGAATGTCAGTGTGTTGGTCAGTATCCTTGATCTTTGTTTTCCTAGAGACTCTAAAACTGAAGCAAGTAGCAGAGGTGACTTTCGCTCTTCTGAGCTGGAAACTGTAGTGACCCACGGTGGTGTCATACCACATTACTACATTCCCTTTAAATCAAATAAAAAGTTACAGCTCGGAGAAGGGAATGGGGTCTGGTGGTTTAGAGCAGGGGGGCTGGGAGCCAGGACTTCTGGGTTTTATCCCCGCTCTGGGAGGAGAGTAAGCACAGCTACTGTCCCTGCACAACCTGAATTTGTTCCCCAAGTCCCTGTTGCTTGTGTCTGCACTCCTAATGCTCTTTCCTGCTGCGCTGAACTGTTTCTGGGCCAGTTAATACATGTTTTAAGGCTTTTTAACCTGTCTTTGCCATCCTAACTTCTGTCCCTCCTGTTGGCTGTACCTTACCTGACAATCTCCTGGTCTTCCCTTCATTTCTTGTAAACTATAAGCAAGGTACAACTGCAGTACGGTGGCTGATATTGTCCGTTTGCTGTTTTAATTTCCAACTTTGATCTTGTTCTAGCTTTAACCCTCCTTTTAGTCCTTTGACTTGTTTCCTTATTTGTTTAACTTTCATTTCACAGAAGGAATCCCGGGTTGTGACCCGCGTGGGTGAACCAGCCCCATAATTAGTTACATGTTTTCATACAAAAGCTTTGAGAGCTCTTTTATGATGATTTTCGTCTATCATTACTGCTAATTCTTGGGTTTTGGCATTTTGCTGTTTTAACGGTTGCTGTATCTGGGCATTCAGCCCAGAAAAAGAGTCCCTTGTAATTAGTCTTTGTATATTCTTAAAGTATGGCTTTATGCCCAGAAAAATAGTTTGCTTTTATTAGTTTAACTGGTTATTTAAGGTGTTTTGCCAATGTAACACTTATTATAAACTCCCCTTTCCCCCCCCCCCCCAACCAGGCTAGCCTGCTGCATGTGTAGTTAGGACCGCTAGCCCCCAAAATCCAACCATTATGAGATTACTATCCTGAATCCAAATGGCCCATTGCCCCATTCCAAATTGACTTAGCTAATGGCTCCTGCCTGGCTCGCCAACTAGTCACTGAAAGGTGTAGCCAACTAATTGGCTACACTTGTGGTTCAGTATTAATAACGTTCAACTGGCTCTGTGGATGAGGGGAAAGCAGTGGATGTGTTATTCCTTGACTTTAGCAAAGCTTTTGATACGGTCTCCCACAGTATTCTTGCGGCCAAGTTAAAGAAGGATGGGCTGGATGAACGGACTGTAAGGTGGATAGAAAGCTGGCTAGATCGTCTGGCTCAACGGGTAGTGATCAATGGCTCCATGTCTAGTTGGCAGCCGGTTTCAAGCGGAGTGCCCCAAGGGTCGGTCCTGGGACTGGTTTTGTTTAATATCTTTATTAATGATCTGGAGGATGGTGTGGACTGCACTCTCAGCAAGTTTGCAGATGACACTAAACTAGGAGGCGTGGTAGATACACTAGAGGGTAGGGATCGGATACAGAGGGACCTAGACAAATTAGAGGATTGGGCCAAAAAAAAACCTGATGAGGTTCAACAAGGACAAGTGCAGAGTCCTGCACTTAGGACGGAAGAATCCTATGCACTGCTACAGACTAGGGACCGAATGGCTAGGTAGCAGTTCTGCAGAAAAGGACCTAGGGGTCACAGTGGACAAGAAGCTGGATATGAGTCACCAGTGTGCTCTTATTGCCAAGAAGACTAACGGTATTTTGGGCTGTATAAGTAGGGGCGTTGCCAGCAGAACATGATCGTTCCCCTTTATTCGACATTGGTGAAGCCTCATCTGGAGTACTGTGTCCAATTTTGGGCCCCACACTACAAGAAGGATGTGGGAAAATTGGAAAGAGTCCAGCGGAGGGCAACAAAAATGATTAGGGGTCTGGAGCACATGACTTATGAGGAGAGGCTGAGGGAACTTGGATTGTTTAGTCTCCAGAAGAGAAGAATGGAGGGGGATTTGATAGCTGCTTTCAACTACCTGAAAGTGGGTTCCAAAGAGGATGGAGCTCGGCTGTTCTCAGTGGTACCAGATGACAGAACAAGGAGCAATGGTCTCAAGTTGCAGTGGGGGAGGTTTAGGTTGGATATTAGGAAACACTATTTCACTAGGAGGGTGGTGAAGCACTGGAATGGGTTACCTAGGGAGGTGGTAGAATCTCCTTCCTTAGAGGTTTTTAAGGTCAGGCTTGACAAAGCCCTGGCTGGGATGATTTAGTTGGGAATTGGTCCTGCTTTGAGCAGGGGGTTGGACTAGATGACCTCCTGAGGTCCCTTCCAACCCTGATATTCTATGATTCTATGATTCAAGAGACCCAATAAATCTGGCTGGGCTTGGTTATTGTCTAAAGACAAAGTAATATGGTACAGGAAAGAGAGAGTTAATACATCACCAGCCCTTCCCAGGAAGTGAATTCTTGCAGTGTGTTCAGTTCACCTTACGCAGAAGACGTGCTTCCCAAATGTCCCCTTAAACTAGCCATCGTTTATAGCATGGCTGTTTACACAACGCTGTTCACGTCACTTAAACTTCATGTTGAACTAGCCAGCTGGTACCAGCTTTTGTTTGGTGCCTCCCTGTATCTTCCCCTCTCTCATTTTGAATAATAAATGCCAGTCATTACGGGGCTTAAAGCTACTCCCTAAAGCGTTCCTACATCTTACACTATTTCCTTGCACCGCATTGTACTTTTGTTCCAGATGTTGCACGTTCGTACATAACGCTTGTCCATCTAACTCTTGACCGTTTCTGTATTTGCCTATGCCAAGTGCTAAGCTGTACTTGTCCCGGGGCATTGTGGGGTATACGCCTTAGCACAGTTCAGTTTAATAGGATTACCCAACACAGACACAATATTCATACCATGAGCATAATACCTGTTAATGTGATTGTGTGTGTGTAAACTGTATGCATTGGCTAACAGAGGGCTCCCAGGGCATTTTCCCCCGCTCCACTCCACACATGGTGCTTTTGCTCTCAGAGTGCAGGACTTGGGCACTCAACCCCAGGCCTCCTTTGTAGCAAAGCAAGAGGTCCCTGGATGGCCTCACTCTCCACGTTTGTTTGCTGCCCACATCACCTGTTCAGGGCACCCGCTGGCCTGAAGGGAGGGATGGAGACATTGGGGCAAAGAAGTGTGTGCCACCTGCGTAGTTTGTAGCTGGGAGCGCTTTGCCTCTCATGAATTGTCTGTGCATTGAACGGTCTGGAGGGTGTCCAGCCCACGTGACTTCGCTCAGGGAGGCATGAACGTTGATCGTGGGAGTTGTAGTGTCTAGAATAGCTCCAGAACCAATAACACCGATGAAAGTCTCGTGTCTCACACAGCAACGATTTGAACCAGGGGTGGTGCCCTCGGTTGGGAAAGTCGAGAAAAAGCCACTTAAATTGCAGCACTTTGGTTTTCCAACAACACATTTGATCTACGAGAAGTGTCATAAATATGGGGCAGAGGGCGCTGTAACAATGCTGTGCAAGTACTGTACGTCAAGGGGGCCATAGCAAAGCCCTGAAGAGGATTATTCATATGCACTGGGTCCAGTAACAACACACAGACTGGTAGGTTAAAAAAATCTAGTTATTTAGGCTACAGTTTAGGGGAAGTTTCCAAAGATTCACGGGGCCCCATTCGTGAGAGGTCTCAGAGCAGTTCCTGGAAATATTCAAAGAGACGTTAGATAAGACACAGTCTGTCCCCACTTGCCTGCCTCCTGGATCAAGTGTGAATGAATGAATGAAACAGGCATTCTGCTGCCGGCAGGAGCTGTGCCCAGGTGACTCCTGCAGCTGGGGGGAGCTGGATTTTTTTTTTCTTTTTTAAACATCGTATCAGCAGATCTAAAATGTCAACATGTTTTCGAGTTACTGTCTCCTCCATCCAGCACTGTCCCGACTCCTGTGTCTGTGCATGGAGGCTCTAGCTCCATCAGCAACGCTAAGGGTATGTCTACACAGCAGTCTGGAGACAGGTCCCAGCCCAGGGGCCAATGGATTAAAGGGGCTTGCGCTAGTGCTTGAAAAACAGCCATAGAGACGCTGCTTTGAAGTCGCAACTTGGGCTCTGAAGCCAACCCCCACCCAAGGCTTCAAGCACTAGCACAGTCCCTCAACCCTGGCTGGGAGGCTCACTCCAAAATGCTGTGTAGACGTATCCTAAGAGGCCGCATCTGAAATGCAAATCGCTGCCTTTGTGTAGATTGCCCGGAACTCAGCTGTTGGCTCGCAGAAAAGGGGCTGCATCTTCTAAAGTGCCCAACTTTGTTGGTTTCAGCTCCTGGAGGAGGCCACAGGGGAGGAGGCCAAGCTGCGCACAGTCCAGCACTTTGGGACAAAGGTCCTAGTGGTGATGAAGCCGCCCCCTCTGGAAGAACAACCCCACGGCATGGTGAGCCCTTGCTTAGTTGGTGTCCTGACTGCACAGTGATGAAAGTGCCGGGCTGGAGTGGGAGGGAGGGGATGGTTTATACTGTACTTCAGAGGGGAGCAGCCCTGTGCAGCTTAGTTTCTCTTAACTACGGGCTGGCACCTGCTGCTGGGGTGACAGAGATTCCCCAGGAGGGGACCGTTGGGATCATCTGGTCTGACCCCTGGATAACACCGGCTGGAGAACTGCCCCAAAGCAATTCCCAGCACGTACCTCCTAGAAAAACGTCCCCTTCTGATTCCAAAAGAGAATCCACCATGATAAATTGTTCCAATGGTTAACCCCCTTCGCTGCCAAAAATCTACACCCCACTTGCAGTCTGAAATTGTCTCGGCTCAGCCTCCAGCCGTTGGATCATGTCCATGCCCTTCTCTGCTGTACCAAAGAGCTCACTTGGCAGAGGCACCAGAGCTGAGCAAATTCTTTTGGTTCAGAGATCTCACCGAAAAAAACGGGGGGGGGGAGGAATCAGCTCAATTCGAACCAGACTGAATTTTTTTTCAACATTTTTCATCAAATTGAAAACTCAGAAACCTTTTGTTTCAGATCAACCAAAACCTCTCGGGTCTGTTCAGAATGAAATGTTTCCTTTTGTTGTTTCAAGTGGATCAAAAGGTTTCAGTCAACACAAAATGAAAAAAAAATTCAGTTTTTTTCATTTTGATTTGGCCATTTTGGGGAGGGTTCCCCCCCACACACACACATTTTTTTTTTCGTTGGCCAAATATGAGTTTGAAACACTGTTCCCAAATGAAAAGTTGAAATGAAACATTTTAACTTTGAAAAATAATCATTTTTCAGTCGAAATTATTTAATAAAATTTGTCACTAGTTTCAGAGCCCCCCAACATGCATTTTTAACACCCTTCTCCAAAAAAAGAAAAATCTCCCATGGCTCCCATTCCGATGTGCCATTCCTACCACCCCGGAAGCAAGCCGTGCTCCTGGCGGGTGGGTATGTGCCACCGTATGGCTGGACCTCTACCACCCACAGCTGATGTGCCATGTCATCGTAGCGCCGCTTGGCACTGTCTGGGCATCTCACGGATTCCATTCTCTCCCCAGAAACACAAGGTGTCCGCTGGGATTCTCCGTCGGTTCCCGTTCTCCTCCTCCCTGCAGAGGATGAGCGTCCTGGTGAAGCTGCCTGGTGACGCCCCTTCAGAGGCGTACATAAAGGGGGCTCCAGAGATGGTGGCCAGTCTCTGTAAGGAAGAAACAGGTAAAAGGCAGGGACCCACATCTCACAGCTAGGGATGTCTGACCCGCCTGCTGGGTTTGGCTGTCAGCAGTGGAAACCACCTGTTGGCATTTCCCTTTGCTCGCCAAAGACAACCTAGAGAGGAGGACAATAGTGACACATCTGTTTATGGCAGCCGGATGTTGGAGCCCATTGGTTGCTCCAGGAGATCAGCTGTTAGGAGTTGGGGGGCGGGAGGGGCAGGTACTCACTGAACAAGGCTAAGAATCTCTGCCACCCAAATCTCTCTAGGTCGTGTACCTTTGATTGCCAGCTATTTCAACTTCCTGGCCTTCTTGGGAGCAAAAAGGAGGGGATCAAACCATCATGTGGGCAGTAGATGAATTTCCAGTAGCCCTGAAAGTGCTGATCTACACTAGATTAGCCATTGTTCCCAGACTCGTTCTGCATGTGGTCCCTACCTTGGGCGTAGTCTGCGTTTCTGATACAGCCCTTTTTTGCAGTCCCTCCGGATTTCTCCCAGTTGTTACGACACTACACTACAGATGGTTTCCGGGTCCTGGGGCTCGCCTACAAAACGCTACCTACCCTCAAAACCTTTGAGGAAGCTCAGCAGCTGACGAGGTGCGAGAGCCTTTATGACGTTTTCCTTCCTTCGCACTTTCCTCTCCTCCTTTCGTTTCTTGTGTGACCCTTGGGGCACTTCAAGTTCCCTGAGTCAGCTAGAGCTGGGCAAAAGGTTTTGACCAAAATCCTTTTCTGAGAAGAAAAAAGTTGCTTTGGCGACACTTCACCATTTCACAAATGTGTGTCTGTTTCGCTGAATTGTCTCAGCTGGCGGGGGAAGAACCATAAATAATCATCAAAAAATTGAAATGTTTTGGGGATTTTTTTTTTGTTTTTTTTTTTTTTTAATCCAAGACTTCATTTAAAAATGTTCTTTGTTTATTAAACTGATCAAAACTGTTGAAAAATGGTCAGATGTTTCATTCAACCCAAAATGATTGGTTTGGAATTGTCGGCAAACAGAAAAATCACTTCTTGGCTTAGCTCTAGGGTCAGCATTGAAACAAAAATCAATTCATGCTCGCCGTGGTCCCTTCTGACCTGAATCTAGGACTATTAGGAGATCTAAATGGCTTTTAAAGAATCAGACACTAACGTAACTGCCAGTCTAATTCACTCCCCTCATCTTGTGCTGGCATCCGACACTTACGCCAAGTGCCCTGTTGTGTCCTGGCAGGGATGCCGTAGAGAGTGGAATGACTCTCCTTGGCTTCCTAGTGATGAGAAACGTCCTCAAGGCAGAGACGGCCTCCGTGATCCACCTGCTGAGGAACGCAAACATCCGCACCGTCATGGTGACAGGTAACCGGCAGAGCTGCTTCTGGGGTGGGGACAGGAGAGGCCGGATCTGTGGAAGGGATCACGTGTTTAAAGCTCATTGCAACTGGAAAGGAATAAGCAGCCTTTCTAATAAGTGTGGGGTCTAGTGGTTAGAGCAGGGGACTGGGAGCCAGGAGTCCTGGGTTCTGCCACTGACTCTGACTGTCCCTGGGCAAGTTGCTCTGTTCCTTCGTCTATTCATCTGTAAAATGGAGCTAGCAAACAAACCCCTGTGAAGGGGACTGGGAGGCTCATGTGTTCGTAGTCCCTTATTTATTAAAGGCCGAGGGAAGATCAGCAGTGTTAAGTCTGGTTCCGGTTGTGAAACCATGAGCCAATGCAGCGCTGTTCTGAGAGGTGTGAACTCCCCCATTCCCCTCTCCTTGCCAGGGGACAACATGCTGACCGCGGTGAACGTGGCCAAGAGCTGCCGGATGGTGGAGCTGAAGGAGCGGGTGGTGTTCGTGAACGCCTCGCCGCCCAGCCACAACAAACCCGCCGCCCTCAAATTCATCCTCTCCGACGACCCCCAGGGACAGGAACAGCCACAGGTGAGTCCTGGGCCGGGACTGCAGGAAAACCCAACAGCCTTGCGTGTGAATCCTCCCCCCCCCATGCAATATTATGGGTTATGGAACAAACAGGGCCATGCAAGAGCCCTCTTCGGCCCCCATCCCCCCCAGCTGAGCTTCTGAGGTATCCAGCTGGTGCAGTGGTGAGCAGAGAGCTCGATGCCAAACGTCCCATAGCACAGGGACTCGAGGGCCCTGCAGTGGGGCTCACTAACTTGCCCTCGTCCTTTCCTCTTTATTATCTGCAGTGTCGTGTTGCCCCGAGGCCCCTGTCGGGCTGGGCCCCATTGTGCTGGGAGCTGTACAAATGTCCTGTATCTTGCTCCTGCAGGTGGCCGGTTCCCCACCCCCAAGAACATACTCATCCCCGAGCTGTAGCTGACCCCCTTATGCCGGAATGGGCAGGCCCAGACCGGAGCACGGCCGGTGTGGGCTGCTCCGAACTTCCGGCTGCGTTAGGCGGTGGGATCCGGTCTAGCCTGCACTTCCTCAGCCAGGGTAGGGCATCTCCCAGGAGCCGCCTCTCGGGCTCAGCGATCAGGGCGCGACCCTGATTTGCGGCCGACGGGGTGGCCCAGCTTGATCAAAATCCCGCTCTTGTTTTGGGGTGGAGAGGGAGATCTCCCTGCTCCCCCCGCCGCCGATCACAGACACTGGGGCTAGGTTAGACTGTGGGAAGAAGTGAAGTCAGCGAAGAGCTGAGCGGCTGCTGCTGTGGTTTGCTCCGCAGGGCCTGTACCAGCAGGACGGCTGTTTCCTCGAGCAGCAGCCCTGCCACTTGGCGCTGAACGGGAAATCCTTCTCTGTGGTCTGTGAACACTTCCCCCACCTGCTACCCAGGGTGAGTCCTTCCCTCTCCCGCCTCCGCCGTCTCATGGAAGCCGCCTGCTGGTGGTGAAGCCAGCATTGCAGCTGCTGGGCAGTGGGGACGGCGAAGTCTCCTGCCCACCACCAGTCTGTGCTTTACGCATCTCCTCCTTGTTTTCTGCCCATGCCTGGCAGTAGCAGAACAGAGACGCACAAGCTGCAGCATTCCCGGGCTGCCATGCGTTTGTTTCCCTGCAGATCGTGTAAGGAGGCCGTCCCTGCCTTGTAGGATTTCAGGGCCCTGTGTCATTGCAGCTAGTAGCATGGGTGATGCGCGAACTGCCGGCTGGGGGAGCTAGCTCCTGGCCCCACCCCTTCCACCCAAGATCCCAGAGCCCCCCTACCGCGGCCGCCAGCCTTTCCCCCCGGCTAGCGCCCCCCCAGCACCAGGAGGGCAGGTGGCCCAAGCCAGGGCCACCACACGGGGAGCCACAGAGGGGGACCTGGAGGCAGAGCATGGGCAAGGCCGTACCTGGCTATTTGGGGAGGCACAGTCTTCCCCAGCCTATGATGCCCACCGCCCATGGCTAGGAACCTCTCCTAGGGGTAGCCCCTTGGGTTCCCACCATCACTGGTCATTTATGAGGCATCTCCTGGAACAAACGCTCCCGAGTCCCCATGGGAACCAGCAGTGGGTACTACATAGCCACAATGCTTGCCACGATCCACCACCCCGACCTAACCACAGTGGAAGCAATCCAGCGAGGAGAGTGGCTCTTCCCTCGGGCAGCAGCCACTCCCGTCGCCCCTTTGCCTGGGGTCCATTAGTCTCTACTCAGTAGCCCCACTGGCTGTTGGTCTACTTAAGTGCTTCAGATGCCGTGACTTACCTGACCACGAAGCCCTTTCCCTTTCAGATCCTGATTCAGGCCACAATTTTTGCTCGCATGTCACCTGAGCAGAAAACACAGCTGGTTTGCAGCTTACAAGACCTCAAGTAAGTTGGGGGAAGAGGAGGGTGACAAGACGGTTTAAGACCTAACACTTCCTTCCAAAGCGACCTCTTGTCAATGCAAAGCAGGACGCTTCCTTTCTCATGGGCTATTGGCAGCTGTGAAATCAGCTTCCGACCGACCACGCCATTGGATCCATTTCCATCTTTTCCCTCCCCCTATCCAAAAGCTGGGCGTTACCCTACTTTCATGCTGCAAAGCCTAGATCCAGCCTTTTCCCCAAATTCACAGGCGTTTGGCCCTTCTATGGAGGAGGGGGTCTGAGCTGTGACGTTCAAATCGGCGTTTTCCTCAAGGTCTGAGCTTGTTGAGAGCCTGGCTTTTGATCCGCACCCATCTCTGGTTTCTGAAGGCAGTGATTTTCCAACTACAGATTGCGGGGGAGAGATAAATAAATTAAATAAAATAAATAAATAGAGAGATCCTATCTCCTAGAACTGGAAGGGACCTGAAAGGTCATACAAGTCCAGCCCCCTGCCTTCACTAGCAGGACCAAGTACTGATTTTGCCCCAGATCCCTAAGTGGCCCCCTCAAGGATTGAATTCACAACCCTGGGTTTAGCAGGCCAATGCTCAAACCACTGAGCTATCAAGAAACCCTTAGGAAAGTCCTAGAGGACTCAGAATCCAAATGCACAGGTGCTTTGGCTGTTTTGGAAGGGGAGATCTTGGGGGGGGGTTTGAAGCCAGAGGGAAAGAAACTTTCTCTGGCAGCACTTGGAATTATAGATTTTCCCACACTATCACCCGGTTTAGATTTCCTTTTCCTCCTTTGATCTGTCAGACTGAGAGCTTCTAATTACATAAAACCTGTGTAAGCTACTGAAGTATCCCAGCTACAAATCAACCTATCTTCGAGGCAGATGGCACTTGGAATCATAGAATCTCAGGGTTGGAAGGGACCTCAGAACTTCATCTAGTCCAACCCCCTGCTCAAAGCAGGACCAACACCAACAGAGGCCTTGGCTACACTCGGGACGCGGCAGCGCTGTGAAGCACGAGTGTAGTCGTGCTGCCAGCGCTGCGAGAGCGCTCTGGCAGTGCTGTATGTACTCCACCTCTCCGAGGGGAGTAGCATGCAGCGCTGCAGGCACGGATTACACTGGCGCTTTGCAGCGCTGTACTCACGCTCAGGGGGGTGTTTTTTCACACCCCTGAGCGCAGCGAGTTGCAGCGCTGTGCAGCGCCAGTGTAGCCAAGGCCTAAATCATCCCAGGGTGAGACATTTCAGAGAATCATAGAATATCGGGGTTGGAAGGGACCTCAGGAGGTATCTAGTCCAACCCCCTGCTCAAAGCAGGACCAATTCCCAACTAAATCATCCCAGCCAGGGCTTTGTCAAGCCTGACCTTAAAAACCTCTAAGGAAGGAGATTCCACCACCGCTCTAGGTAACCCATTCCAGTGCTTCACCACCCTCCTAGAGAAAAAGTTTTTTCTAATATCCAACGTAAACCTCCCCCACCGCAACTTGAGACCATTACTCCTTGTTCTGTCATCTGCCACCACTGAGAACAGCTGAGCTCCATTCTCTTTGGAATTTGTCAGGGTCTCAGTACAGACTCTAGGCCGTGTTTCTCCTGCATCGTGTACTGACGTTACTAGCACTTCCAGCAGTGCAGGGAGCTGTGGGGTCTAAGGCTGCAACAACACAAAACTTATCTGCCAAAAACTTACCACTGTTGTTACAACTGGTCCGTCTCCACTAATGACAGCAGAGATGAGAACGCTTAACCAGCTGTACTTCACACTCTAGTGTTGCCTCGTCCTGCGTGAGGCAGTGGTTAGACACTGGCCCTTTGGCTACACAAGTGTTCCCATTGTTGTTGCTGTTTGTGGAGCTGCACCAGAGGTAACGGCAGGAAAACTTTGGCAAAGAAGTCCTGTGTAGACAAGACTTACGTGTAAACCGGCAGGAGAACCCAGCATTCCGGAACCTGTGCCTTTTGCAGATCAGCGCAAAGAAACCAATTCTAAGCTCTCTGGGGCAAGGACTGTCTTTTTGTTCTGGGTTTGTACAGCGCCTAGCACCAAGGGGTCTGTTCCCTGACTGCAGCTCCACTGTGTGACCCAAAAATAATAAAATCCAATTAATATTTTACACAAACGACATAAATTAGCTAATCTAAGTAATTGAGAAATTAGCGCATTTGTCCTTAAAGCTGAATCGACTTCTCTTATTGACTCGAGTCTAAACAGTTTTAAGTACAGAGTTATTGTGTGGGGGATGAAAGACTTTTTTTTTTTTAAATAAAATAAGCATTTCAACTTCTCTTTCCGGTTTGTTTTTAGTACCTACGTAGGTCCAAAGAAATGTAAGAAGCGACTTGATCACAGGCCACTAGTGTGTATGCGGTGGTAGGCATTTCTGATACTTTTTCATCTAGCAGCAAACGGCGCATAACAAGCTCCAGTGGCTGGAAGCTGGACAAATTCAGAGTAGAAATAAGGCACAGTGAGGGCCATTAACCATAGGTGCAATTTACCTAGAGGTGTGGTGGATTCTCCATCACATGAACTGTCTGAGAATGATGTCTTCCTGAGAAATACGCCCTTAGCGCCAACAGAAGTTGTGGGCTTGATACAGGGATTGGTGCATGAAATTCTCTGGCCTGGGTTATGTAGGAGGTCAGGCTAGACGGTCCCTTCTGGCCTTAATCTGTGGATTCTGTGAAATGCCGAACACCCTCATCTTTCTCCAGAGTCAGTGCAGGCTGCAGTTGCTGCATGTGAAAGGTGGACGCATGTGTTGCCCTTATTAATAGAGGCACTAGGTCCCTGCCCCGAGGAGATTACAATCTAAACGTTCTACCAGATTGCAAATGTCTCCCCTCCTGTAAGGGGATTTGAGTTAATCTTTATGGAATGATTTTTATGGGGAGAAATGTTTTGTAATTAAATGGGGGCAGGGCACGGAGTTGGACTCCTGGGTTCTACTCCTGACTGTGCCACTGATTCTGGGACAACTTGGTCCCCCCGTCTCCAAGCCTCCATTTCCCTATCTCTAAAATGGGATTGATGATCATTCTAGCCCATCTCCCAGTGGGTTGGTGAAGCTCGTTGTGCTATGGAGAGTTTTGCACGGGCCTGGCGCCTTTATCGGCAGATCTCAACGTACCGTCAGCACTTTTAACGCGATGTGCCCAACGTTTTACGACCCTGGATCCAGGGCGCTCCGTTTTCTGGCAGGGAGGAGGTGGGAATCCTTTGGCTTATACTGTTCGTGTGTGTGTGTCTCTTGCCGCAGCTATTGCGTGGGGATGTGCGGGGACGGCGCCAATGACTGCGGAGCGCTGAAGGCGGCTGACGTGGGGATCTCTCTTTCGGAGGCGGAGGCCTCCGTGGCTTCACCGTTCACCTCCAGAATCGCCAACATCGAGTGTGTGCCCATGGTCATAAGGTGGGCTTCGTCCGCCAGGAACCACAGAACCGCATGTCAGGGTGGGGGGAATGGAATGTGGGGTCGGGGTGGAGATGTGAACATGGCATGGGGTTGGCAAATTGGCTGGAAGGACGTGTAGTGGCTGCCAGGGTGTGGCCTGGAGCGCGGGGATTAATTGATATTAATTAACAATATTCTGAGAATCTCAGTGCTTGTATTTTAGTGACCATGGTCTCTGACTCCCTGTTACCTGATCATAGAATCATAGAAGATCAGGGTTGGAAGAGACCTCAGGAGGTATCTAGTCCAACCCCCTGCTCAAAGCAGGACCAACCCCAACTAAATCATACCAGCCAGGGCTTTGTGAAGCCTGACCTTAAAAACCTCTAAGGAAGGAGATTCCACCACCTCCCTAGGGAACCCATTCCAGTGCTTCACCACCCTCCTAGTGAAATAGTGTTTCCTGATATCTTCACCCCTTGTCCTCTCTGCTCTTCACCCTGCCAGGCGTATCCATGATCTGCACTAGGTCCTAGCCACGAGGCTGACTGCCGAGCTGCCATCACCCCTTCCCCTCACTCTGTCCCCTCCTCCTTGCCCCTAGCTCAGGGGCTATGTCACTTAAGGCTTTTAAACTATCCATGGAGGTGGCTGCTTGGCCCACAAACCTGGTCTTCCTCCCTGCTCCAAAATGGAGTTGTCGATTCATACCTCTCCCCCTGCACAGAACTGCCTGGCCCCCTTGTCCACAAATGGCGGGTCCGTCAAGTCTTTCTGATCTCTCTTTCAGGGAAGGCCGATGTTCTCTGGTCACCTCCTTTGGGGTTTTTAAGTACATGGCCCTGTACAGCCTGGTGCAATTCGTCTCAGTGCTTCTACTCTACACAGTGAGTGTTTCGGGTACCATCATTTGTGGGTCAGAGGAGAAAGGGGGACTGTCTGGTTCTGGGAAGCTGTAAAGAGACGCTGGAGCCTCCCACCTCTAGACCCCCTGGTTTGAATCCCGCAAGGGCCTCTTGCTTGCCACTGTCTCACAGCTTCTGGCCAGGGCAAGTGAGGTGAAGGAGCTGGCCGCTTTGGGAGCATGGGCAGAGAGGCCAAGAGTCAAACGCACCTGGAGACTGAGCTCTTTTGGTGCCCTGAGAGATGTCCAGTCAGGGCAAGGGCGAGGCGCGCTGGTTGACTGGAGGGGAGGTAGCATTGCTGTTCCGGGTATAAACAGAGGCCCTGGATCGCTGAGGCTGTCAGTCGAGCCCTTTTCACCACAGTGAAAAGCCCCTTTCACCAGCCCCTTTCACCAGCATGCTGCCAGAGCTGGGGGTCCCGAAGGAGGCAAAACACAAGCTCCCATGCTCCCCAGTGTCTCTGAGAGCCCCCCCGCCTCCAGTGAGAGGGGATGGGCTTCAGAGGAGGTCTCCTCCAGGCCTCGGCTGCAGCATCGGCACTCGGCAAAAGTGGGGGATGGTTGAGATGAATGGGCGGAGGGAAGTATGTGTGTCAGGGGGGTGGGGGGGGCTCAGAGGTTGGGGAGGGGAGCGTCCTGTGATATGGGATGTTTTTTGGGTCCTCTTTGTAAACTGGTGTTTGTAACTTTGAAGGACAGAACGATAGAGACTATAATGCACCACTACCTGCTGGAAATGGAACTGCCCGACCATGTGTCATAGCCCCCTTTACTGCCAACAGCAAACTGGGATTCTCCTTTAGCTCACCTAGGCAGGTCCTGGGATTCTCCCTTCAGCCCCCAGGCCGGTCTGAGCAGCGGGACTCTGCAGCGTAGCAGCCACCGTAATGTCCTCGTCAGCCACTGATCTGTTGCCGTATTTTGAATTCGGGTCTTTCCTCACAAGATTCTGCTTTAGTGACTTTCCGTCATTGCTGGATTTGAACCAGTGACCTCAAGATGAGGCTCTGTACCCCACTGCCCAGTCCCCTGAGCCATCCCAGTCTGCTCCTGATAGAATATCCCATTTCTCCTTCTTTCATGCCCATGCCCAGATTAACACCAACCTGAGTGACTTCCAGTTCCTCTTCTTTGACCTGGTCATCACTATGACCGTGGCTGTGCTGATGGGCAAGACCGGACCTGCCAAGGAGCTGGGCACAAAGTGCCCCCAAGGGGCACTGATCAGTATTGTTGTCCTCGGCAGCCTCCTCCTCCAAACAGCTCTGCTGATCACAGTTCAAGTCATGAGTTACTTCATCACAGTCTCACAGAGCTGGTAAGTGTCTGTCCTTGCCTGGAACCAGCTACTGTAGCTAAAAGGGGAGGACACAAAAGCTCATTTTGGCCTCGTGAAAGGTACCATGTTGGGAATCCCCAATCAGGGCTGGGGGTATCCTGTCTCCTCCCTGGCCAGCACCACCTGCATCAGGCACCGGAAGAGCAACCTGCCCCCAGGGGAAGCTCCTTCCCAACCCCCGTCAGATGGCGGTTCGTACCCTTTCTTGTCCACTAATCCTCAGCTGGGAACCAAACGCTGCTCTCTGCAGTGGCTCGCTCCAGGCCAAGCCAGCTGCACGTTCCAGGCAGGTTCCGCCGGATTGCGCCGCTGTCCGCGGTCAGAGGCTCGTGCCTGATCCCTGCCCCTCCCCTACTTCTTGCCCAGGTACGTCCCGCTAAACAGCACGGTGAGTGCCCCGCAGAACCTGCCCAACTACGAGAACACCGTGGTGTTCTGCATCTCGGGCTTTCAGTACCTGATCCTCGCCGTCGCCATGTCCAAGGGGTACCCCTTCCGGGAGCCACTGTACACCAACGGTAAGAGCCGAGCCGGCCTCCTCGCCGCACCTCTTGTCTGTAGCAGGGGGTGGTTCCCGTGGTCACTTGGCTCCTGTAACCGGCCCGGCGTGTCCTGGGTCCATGATGTCTTCTCTTTCCCCCCAGTGCCGTTCCTGCTTGTCCTTGTCGCTCTCTTCGGCCTGACGATGGGGATCACTCTTTACCCGCTGGGCTTCGTGAAAGCCGTGCTGAAGCTGAAAGACATAAGCGACATGAGCTTCAAGATGTTGCTGCTAGGCATGGCCACGCTCAACTTCTTCACGGCCTTCATGCTGGAGGTAGGAGGACGGGGGGGGGAGCTGAATTGAGGGTGAACCCCCGGCTATGGGGGCAGGGTTCCTGTGGGATCTCACCCTTACTAGTGCCCCTCACTAAGCCCCCCACGGGTCAATGTTCCCAATGGGCTGGGGAGTGCTGAGCAGAGGTGTGGGGTGCGCCCCCCCAGGGGAGTGTGGAGGACCGTCCAGGGGGCGTAGCAGGATCCAGGCTAGCCCCCCACGAAGGTGGGGGGAGCACCACCCAGCCCCAACCCGACCCCAGCTCTGCTCCGGTCAGGCTCCCAGCCGCGGCCCCACACAGCCCTAGCCACAGCCCAGGGCCAAGGCTGAGGGCAAGGCCGGGAGTGGCGCCACACCTGGCCAGGGGCCTGACTTCCGGCCCCCACCGCAGCCTGGCTGCAGCTCCGCTCCCGCCCCCAAACCCACTCCCAGCCTCAGCCCCCTTACTCCTGTCCGCATCTCTCCCTCCTCCCACACCCCCCCAAGCCACAGCCCTGCTCCCAGCTATGGCTTGGCAGGGAGGCGCAAACAGGGGCAAGGGAGGTGCCAAAAGTTTGGGGACCGCTGTTCTAGAGCCAACCAGTGCTACAGAGTGCATCAGCCGGAGGGGACCCCTCTGGATTGGCGTGAGGATGGGCTCCCTGCCTGGGCCCTTCTGACCTGCTCCCCAGCACAACCCTGATCTAGGCCTATCCTCCCAGTTTCTCCCAGGGACGGGTGGCCAATGAGCCGTTCCCTTCCACTGGAATCCTGTGGGTGTGTTGGGAAGGGAGCGCGATGCTGGTACGAGCTCCCATCCCCTCCCCCCCCGTTCCCTGCCCTGACCCCACGTCCCTCTCGTCCTCCCCCCTCCAGACCGCCCTGGATCATGGCATGCTCAACTGCCTGCGGCAGCTGCGCCAGAAGAGGGCCTCCAAGAAGCTGTTCAAGAGGCTGGAGCAGGAGCTCAGTCAGCAGCAACCGCCGTCCTGGCCGCCACTGAACGAGCCGCTCTTTGCCACGCCCAAAATGTCCATCTCCGGGAGCTAGCCCCGGCCCTAGAGAACCCTCGCTCCAGGGACAATGTCCGTGAGTCCAGCAACAGCCTGGGGGAGCTTTCCGGCCTTCCCCGATCCAGCTCCATTTATTTATGTTCCTCTGTCCGTCGCTGCCTTCCCCATGGGCTCTGGCTACTGCAGGGTTCTCGGTGCCCAGCCCCAGTGAGACGCCTCACGCTGATCGCCCCAAGGTGCTCGTCTCAGGGGATGGATGCGGGAGGCAGAGGAAGGGCCGGGGAGCCCGTCTCCCCTGGGGTGCAAGTACTCAACCCGCCCTCGCTCTGGAAAGCAGGGCAGGTGGGGTTACCGAGGGAAAGCCCTCAGCAGCACTACCACAGAGCAGCTGCCCTCCGCTCAGAAAACTATTCCAGATCTCTGGCGTGCCTGGGTCAAGCGCCAGTCGGGATTAGACACAGGCAAGTGACTGGTCCAGTCGCGCCCGTGACTCAGGAAGAGGAGCTGTCCGGGACTGCTGCTATGTCGTAGTCACAGTGCCCCGTCGAATGGTTACCTTCCCCGTAAGGGGCCCCAGCTGATCCTTCATCTCCCGTGGGACCGCGCTCTTCCACTCGCTGGGGGTGGCTGGGTCAGTGCCTCAGCTGGGTGATTTGCCCTGGACTGGGTGTGGAGCGGTCCTCTCAGCTATGTTGCACCTTGTCGGGGAGGGATGTTTGAAAACGGGGACCCCCTCTCACCCCGCACCCTTGTGTCCTTGGTGTTAAAAGCCACTAATAAAAGATGGCCTCTGTTGCCATGGTGCTGCACTCGTCTTGTGGCTCCTCTCACTGTGAACAAGCCACCTGCATCCCTCCGCAGACGAGGCGGCGACCTCCGAACGGCCACGCGTAGCAGACACTGTTAGCTCGCCGGACCGGTTTGCAACCCAGCTGCTGTAGCAAACGAGAGTGTTACCTGGCCCGCGTGATGCTCAGAGACGGGCATGACGAGCTGCTGGAACGTGACAGAGGATGGGATTAGAGATATTTAATTAAGAATATAGTTGAGAGCTGTATTTATTCCACACTCCCCCCCTCGCCTGTTCATCGGAGCAGGTAGAATTGTAGCAGTTGGCTGTACTGTCCATCCAAACCGATCCTTGCCTCCACTCTTGAGACGTGCCTGGATTGCTGTTACTATTCCAAAAAGTTGGGTCATTTGCCACTTCTGTAGCCGAGAAGCTGCGGGCCAGATTCCAGTTTGAAAGCCGGGTTTGTGCACTTCCACTGCTGATGGGTCCTCTGCTAGAACGTTACTGGTGACACTTCGGCAAAGTGATGGAATTGAAATGGAAGATGTGTAGGATGTAAGCTCTATTTTTATTCGTCAAAGTGTATAGAGAGGGTGTGTGTGTGTGTGTGTGTGTGTGTAAATCATGTACAATCTCCAACTTCGCTGTGTTGCTTTTTTGAGTGTATCTAATAAATCAACATTATTTTCTTGAAAACTAGCTTGTGCCATTTAATTCTGAGGGGCTACATTTCCCAGGTGCGTTACAACTAGGCAATGGAGAACAGGTACTGAGATCGAACCGGGCTACCCGGAGACTAACACGTGTCGACCAAGAAATAGGAACATGTATTTGTGATTACATGGAAAAATTCCTTTCTTCAAATAACAAGTTAACAGTAATAGTCCTTATTTGTCATGTTTTTTACTGAGTACTGTTGGTCGTGGTATTTTTGGTTTTATATCTGCTTCTGTCACTTGCACAGTCTGATGGCTTTACTGATACAAACCCATTTTAACGCTGCCAAATGCAAGGTCACACATCTATGAACAAAGAATAACAGGTCGCTGTGACGTACCCAGGGTACAATCTGACCTGCTGAACAGCTGTGTCCCCTCAGTTCTCTGACCTAGGGTTCAGTTTACACTGCTTCGCTGTGAGAGCTACCACTCCGGATGTGATCACACACAGCCTCTAGCATGTAAGTCACTCCCAGTTATACTGCAGGAGTGCTACAGCCAGACACCCTTGACTTACACCGCAGACAGAGCAGCACCTGCAAATTCCCAGTCCCAGACTTTCCCCAGCAATGTGTCTTGTACTGCCCAGCCTCTCCTGGACAACACAAGCTCATAGAAGGTCCGTCATTTTATTAATAGAAAATGATGTGCACAGATCCTGTATCCCAAATGGAGCTTCCCAAACACTTCGATCCAAGCACCTTGGTCTAGATAAAACAGTAACATTAGTTTATTAACTACAGAATGATGGATTTTAAGTGAGTACAAGTGATGAAGCATAAAAGTCAGAATTGGTTACAAGAAAATAAAAAGAACAGGAGTACTTGTGGCACTTTAGAGACTAACAAATTTATTAGAGCATAAGCTTTCGTGGGCTACTGCCCATGCATCCGAAGAAGTGGGTTTTAGCCCACGAAAGCTTATGCTCTAATAAATTTGTTAGTCTCTAAGGTGCCACAAGTACTCCTGTTCTTTTTGCGGATACAGACTAACACGGCTGCTACTCAGAAAGAAAATAAAAGTAAATTGCAACTAATGCCTAACTGAATAAGCTAGAGGGAATTCAAAGCCAAGGTCTCTCTCACCACTATCTTATTAGCTGAATATTTCAGTCAGGATCCCTCCTCCAGTCCAAAGCTGTTTCCTTTGTTCTTCAGGTGTCATGGATGCTGTGGGAAAAGAGAAAGGAAGAACCATTAGGAGCATCTCCTGTCTCCATTTTTAGCTCTTTCTGTTCTTCGAGAATCATCTCCAGCTGAGGTTCAGGAGACAGAAAGTCTATGTGGATGGGAACCCCCAGTTGTTTCTTTGTCAAGATGTAAATCTTCACCCACATCCTCTTTCCTGCCAAAGAGTGGCTACTTCACCAGGCGATGAGCCATTTGATTTTGTTGACATCTGGTTGAGGCATTGGCTACATTTTTGTCTCTGGGGAACTGGTTTGTGGCTTCTCCCCTCCAGATTTCATAGAATCCTAGAATATCAGGGTTGGAAGGGACCTCAGGAGGTCATCTAGTCCAACTCCCTGCTCAAAGCAGGACCAATCCCCAACTAAATCATCCCAACCACTTGGAACATGTCTAATATCATACAGAGGAATCCTATAACTTGAAATCTGTGTGGCAACATTGCATGTAACCAGGATAATGATGATCAGCAAATTATGAGCTCGCAAATGATATCTCACAAGTCATACTTTGTACAAAATGTATGTTCACCCATTTTACAGGACTATGATAGGGGTACAGACTGTCACAGTCACCCTTATGATTAAGGCCAGAACTCATAGAGTTTAAGGCCAGAAAGGACAGTTAGATCATCTCCTCTGACCTGTATTTCACAGCCAGTATTTCACCCAGTTACCCCTGTATTGAGCCCAATAACTTGTATTTGGCTAAAGCATCTCTTCCATAAAGTCTTGATCTGAAGACATCAATTGATGGAGACTCCACCACTCCCCCAAAGGTTAATCACCCTCATTGTTTAAAAAAAAAAAAGTGTCTAACTTGAATTTGTCTGGCTTCGGCTTCTGGCCATTGGTTCTTGTTTATGCTTTTCTCCAAATGACTGCGTCCTGGAGAGCAATGTCTCTGAGAAGGATTTTGGGGTCTCTGTGGATAACCAATTTTACACGAGCGCCCAGTGCAATGCTGTAGCTAAGAGGGCAAATACGATCTTGGATGTATAAGCAGGGGAGTATCGGGTAGGAGCAGGGCCGGCTCTAGGCACCAGCGCTCAAAGCATGTGCTTGGGGCGGCACTTTCCAAGGGGCGGCAATCCAGCTCCTTTTTTTTTTTTTTTTTGCATAGGGCGCAAAAAGCCAGGAGCCGGCCCTGAGCGGAGGTGAGCTGCAGCGGTGGGGGGCGTGGGGAGGAACCGCTCCCTCTTCCCCCCCCAGCTCACCTCCACTCCACTGCCGCCTGCTCCCCTGAGTGCGCCGCTGCTCCGCTTCTCCCCCCTCCGTCCCTCGCAGGCTTGCTGCGCAAATCAACTGTTTTGCAGCAAGCCTGAGAAGGACGAGGGGGGAGAAGCGGGGTGGCGGTGCGCTCAGGGGAGCAGGCGGAGCGGAGATGAGCTGCGGCGGTGGGGGGCGTGGGGAGGGCTGCAGGAAGTAACCCTGTGGGAGGCAGAGGAACCGCTCTGCCCCCCCAGCTCACCACCTCCTCCGCCAAGCGCGCCGCCTCTCCGCTTCTCCCCCCTCCTTCCCTCTCAGGAGGGAGGAGTAGGAGGGGAAATGCGGCGCGCCCTGGGGAGGAGGCGGGGCCGGGGATTTGGGGAAGGGGTTGGAATGGGGCGGGGAAGGGGTGGAGTTGGGGTGTGGTCAGGAGCACGTGGGAAAATTTTTTTGCTTGGGGCAGTAAAAAACTTGGAGCCGGCCCTGCGTAAGAGTAGGGAACTGGTATTACCTCTGTATGGAGCATCAGTGAACCTATCACTGGACAACTATGTCCAGTTCTCACATCCACTCTTCAGAAAGAACGTTGACCAATTGGAAAAGGTTCAGAAAAATGCTACAAGCACAATTTCCGGTCTGGAAAGCTAGTAAGAGACTAACCAAGATCAGTCAGTTTAGTTTCTCCAAGAGAAGGTGACTTGATCATGGTCTACACATGCCTACTTGGGGAAGAGATTTCTGAGAATAAACCGTTCTTGAAAGTGGCAGAGATCCAAAGGCAGGAAAGTGAGGCTAGAAAAATTCACACAAGAAATGAGGAACCCATTTTTTAACTGAGGGTCATTCACCGTTAGAAGAACTTACCAATGGGCATGGTGGATTCTCCATCACGTGACGCCTTTAAATCAAGACGTTCTAAAAGATGTGCTGTAGCCTACTGTAGTCAGAGAGTCTGTCCATTGACTGAACTGGTCTTTTGGATCGGCTTGGATCTGCATTTGCACACGCTGATTCCGTATTTCCACCCATCTGCGACTTAGAGAGACGGTGGGTGAGGTGGTATCTTTTATTGGACCAGCTTCAGATGGAGGTTACACAGAGCTCGTCTTCAGGCCTGGGAAAGGTACTGCAAATACCCACTAGAGGGCGATGTGAGACTGGCGCTTGAGGCTATGGAGGCGAAGCCGTAGCCTCCCAGTCAGTTTCCTTATGGATCTACTTTCAATGCCACAACATGCCTCTTCTGCAGATCTGAGCAAGATTAGAAGAGAGAAGACAAAGCTTTGGGGCTTGTACTGTTTGTAAATTCCTTTGGGGGCAGGAAACTGGTTTTTAGCTGTAAAGAAGCGCCAGTGGTTTCTGGAGCCTGTCTCCAAACACAGCTGCTGCCCAGGTCCAGAGTTTGTTTGCACTTTTTACTGGCCATATGACCTCGTCCACACTAGAGCTTGTAAAACTTGTTTGGAAATGGTTTCCAAACACGGTGACCGCCAAACTGGGCCTGTGTCCACACGCAAACCATTACAGCGGCGTTAAGAGGCTGTGTTAAGAGCCTGATCCACTCAATGGCAATCAGTGTTGTTAAACACGTTCGATCTAGATACTTTTATGTCGTTCTAATACAGATATTAAATATAAGCACCCACAATAGCCAAAGTGGATCGAAGCAATGTTGTGCTTTGGTTATTGGAATGAATTATTCATTCGTTAATTCAACATCACTGAAATGAGAGAGAATCGTTCTGATTTTGTCCCCATCACATTTTGTCGAAATCGACACATTCCTGGGAAACGGTTTGATTTCGATAGTTGCATTTTCCAACGGACAACTGGTCCATCTCAAGCTTTTCAACCCGGCTCCGCCCAGGAATTATGATCCCCCTCCTTGAGTGCCATCTACTGGCCTGTTAGCCATAAACTCTTGACGTATATACAGACATAAGCACTCTTGTCACAAAGGCCCCCTGACCTATGATGTTTCCTCTTCTGATTTTTCTCTTCCTCCTTCATCCCCACAACCAAAGTCTCTTGGTAGCAGAGCAGCCAGACTCCTGCGAGGTGGAAAACTTTCAAGCCAGTAACGGTCCCAACTTCCACTGACTGAGGAAGTGCTAAGCAGCTGTAGGGAGGTGCAATGCCCCTCAACCAGCCCAGGTGAGTCTCATTAGCTCCCATGGAGCAGAGTGCACCTCTGAAGAGGGCAGCGGTAAGAGAGGACAGGGCAGCTTGCAAGCAGGTAGTTTTGTTCCAACGGGAATGGTTGGACGCATGGCTCCTGTGTACGTCCCTCAGGAAGCTGGATAAATGCAATGATCACGAAAGGGGTTAGAACCTGCCGTGTGCGGGTGCATTATGGCGCATGGCCATGGGGAGTGACGGGTATTTCCCTTCAGAACCCAGGCTGTGTTAGTGAGGGTTAGCAAAAACCCCGGGTTGGTCAGTCTGTCTGGCAGCCTCAGAACAGGCTCCCCTTAACGGCAGCCACTGCACAACCGCTGATGGGCGGGAGTCGGGAGTGTCTCTCCGCGGTGGCTTGCCCTGCCGCCGTCCCTTGGGGTGGGGGAGGTGGCCCTCACCATCAGCTGGAGGCCAGCGGGACAGAGCCAGGATGGGACTTTGGGAGGGGGGGAAGTGACCTGTGGGTGGAGCCAGTGCTGACAGGCAGGAGGGAATTGGGGAGGGGGGTATGGGTTGCTGGGGTGGTGGGTGTGGAGGAGGGTGTTACTTTGGGTGATGGTTCTGAGGCAGGTTGTAGTTGTGGACGGTGAAGCCCAGCGGGGGAGGGGTCTTCCCATTCACTCACTCGCTGCCCTAGGGTAGGATTTTCAAAGGGTCTAAAGGACTTAACCCCTCAACTCACCCTGAAACTCAGTGGCTGCTCTAAGCTCCTTTTGTGAGGAAATGTCTCGTATTGCTCATTCGATCCGTCAGGTTTGGAGCAAGCTGCCGCTGCCCTTTGGGCAATGCAAAATCCTGGGCAGAAGGCAAACAAAACTCTTCTGTGCTAGAGTTTCTGCCGGCATCTTGTCTCCTTGGAGCGCTGGGTTCAAATCCTCATTCGGGTTCCAGTTAAAAAGACCCATGCTTATAAAGTCTGGCTCTGGAGTTGGGACCACCCCAACGTTCTAGGGAGCTCAGACCCACGTTCGATCGGGATGGGATGCTCATTTCTGCTTCCCTCGTCTCCAGCCTCGGTGCAGGGAGCTTGCGTGAGGTTTAGGTCTGGCTGGTTAGTGGCCGCTTGCCGTATCCTGCTGTCAAGTTCAAAGTCGGCCTTGTGGGTCTGGCAGCAGCCAGCCGGCCAGGCTCTGGCTCTGGTTGTGCTCCCAGTAGTTTAATGTGCTTGCTCGCATCTTTTGTCAGACGATCACATGGAACGTCTAGACAAAGGCGGCAGCCGCCATTGCTAACATCAACGCCAAGGCCAGGCAAAATAAACAGCGAATGTTCCCAGGCCGGTGGGCCTGTCTGTCTCTCCCACAGGGATCTGTGGGGCTCTTTGTTCGTAGTTCATGTCTGAGTGCTCAGCTGAGATTCAGTATCTGGATTTACTAGGTACGGGGAAGGTCCTGTTGTTTAAAGCCCAAAAGTCCAGACTCCTACATTCTTCTACTCCCAGCTCTGCCATTGACTTGCTTGATGACCTGGGGCAAATTGTTTAGTTTTCTCAGTCTGTTACCCCGCTTTTTACAGATGAGGTTAGCCTCGGCTTCCTCCTAAGGGTGGGGTTGTGAGGTTCATTAATGGCTGTAAAGCGCTTTGAGTGGCTTGGGCAGAAGGTGCTGCATAAGGGCAAAGGGTAGTGGTGGTGGACTTCAGGCAAGGGACTGCTTTGCTTAGAACCACAGCCCAGGCCGAATGGCTGAAGCCTCGCATTATCCACCAGGTCCAAATCTCTCTCCAGTCCCTCCCACCCTGTCTCCCGATAGACCCGCATTCTTCCTTCGTCCAAGGAGAGGAGGGGCCTGGCATGCTTCCTGCCAGCTGGCTGTGGGTGTCTGCTGTCCCCCACTACGTCTACACAACGAGCCGGGCTGTGACTCCGCTGCCCCATCGAGGCAGCACAAGGAGAAATAACAACTAGCTGCAGCAGCATCAGTGGTGGCACAGCTGATCCCGGCCAAAAAAATCCCACCCTGAAGCCGGTGGGTCTGTATTTTCTGCTGCACTACTACGGCTACCCTGCCATTTATACTCCCTCTAGGTCAATTCGCATGGAGTATGTGTGTGCAAACAGGTGACTCTCGCCTCTAACCTGGGCCTCATCAGAATGGTTTGTATGTTAGCCCTGTACACACCACCTGTCCCCTCCTGTTGAGATGGTGATGGTCACTTTGTGTTAAGGTACCATTTGGAGGCCCTAGGGCTGGGTGGGAAATGGTTTTCCTACACCATGCATATTTTCAAGAGTTCAAAACTTTTGGGGGATGAAAAGCCAGCCTCAAAACTATTCACAACCCGAATAAAACCAAAAAATGTTTACAGGTCAATTGAAACATTTTCATTTCGATTGTGAGCCTTTTCTTCACCGTTTTTTTACATCCTAATTAGCTGAAATTTCCCAACAAAAGGCAGTTCCGGAGAGGAGAACTGGGATTTTTTATTTCGACAATGTCAAACCTTTGTTTTCTCAACGTCGTTTCAAGTCGGGAAGTTCGTCGAACCCCGTCCTGTTTCACAAATGGTTTTTGTTTTTGACGTGTTTGTTTTTTTTCCAATCAAAATTAAAAAACACCCCAAATTGTCAGAAAATTCTCACCCAGCTGTAATCCTGACTGGGACCCCATCACACCATGAGCCGTGCAAACACAGAATGAAGGTGTCATAACTATAAAGGGAAGGGTAACAGCCCTCCTGTGTACAATACTATAAAATCCCTCCTGGCCAGAGACTCCAAAATCCTTTTACCTGTAAAGGGTTAAGAAGCTCAGGTAACCTGGCTGACACCTGACCCAAAGGACCAATAAGGAGACAAGATACTTTCAAATCTTGGTGGGGGGAAGGCTTTTGTTTGTGCTCTTTGTTTTGGGGGTTGTTCGCTCTTGGGACTAAGAGGGGACCAGACATCAATCCATGCTCTCCAAATCTTTCTGAACAAGTCTCTCATATTTCAAACTTGTAAGTAACAGCCAGGCAAGGCATGTTAGTTTTATCTTTGTTTTCTCAACTTGTAAATGTTCCTTTTGCTAGAGGGTTTACCTCTGTTTGCTGTAACTTTGAACCTAAGGCTAGAGGGGGTTCCTCTGGGCTCTTTGAATCTGATTACCCTGTAAAGTTATTTTCCATCCTGATTTTACAGAGATGATTTTTACCTTTCTTTCTTTAATTAAAAGACTTCTTTTTAAGAACCTGATTGATTTTTCCTTGTTTTAAGATCCAAGGGTTTGGATCGGTGTTCACCAGGAAATTGGTGGAGAAGTCTCTCAAGGCTACCCAGGAAAGAGTTATAGTACTTGGGAGGGAGATATTCTGGAGGGGAGGTAGACAGAGTTTCCCAAATAACTCATAAATAATTTGGGTGGTGGCAGCAAAACCAGATCTAAGCTGGTAGTTAAGCTTAGAGGTTCTCATGCAGGTCCCCACATCTGTACACTAAAGTTCAGAATTGGGAAGAACCTTGACAGAAGGGTGGCCTCTTCCTGAAAAGCTTGCAATCTCAAGACAAAATGCAAAGAGTGGGTTAACTATTATAACAAGGTTGGGAGGGAAACGGGAATCAAAACCAAGTTGTGGAGGAAGCTGGATGGTTGAGTCAGTTACCTTCTTTAGATGACAAACATCCGAAGTCCCTACTGGCACCTACCTGGCCATGATCAGCTGGCAATTTTCCATAGGCATCCTGATATAAATGGTTTTTGTGGTGGTGATCTTGCAGCACAGAGCACTTGTGTTTAACAATTCAACAATTGCATTGGCCAAACGTTGCATGGCATTGCAGCGAGCCAGCTGTAAGTGGCAGCGGGCAGCAGCTCATCCCCTCACCCTGTAGTCCAGGGACCCGCCTTTGACCTCTGCAGCCACATCCTTAAATAGCTGTTCCACAAAGGGCTTAAGGAGGGAATCAGAGGGCTGGTTTGGAGAGGATGTTCCATGCTCTTGGGTAAGAGAGTAGGCATCACTGGAGATGTGCAGAGGAGGCTGATACAACAAGGTCCATGTGCAGACGTTATAGAACGTATTTGCTTTCTGTAGCTCTATAAAAGAAACATCAGTGTCATTGCAGTAGTGCCAAGGAGCAACGGTCATGGCCCAGGCCCCCGTGGTGCTAGGCGCTGTACAAACAGAACAAAACGACCGTCCCTGCCCCAAAGAGCTTGACAATCCAAGCAGATAGCAGCAGAACCAGGTGTGGGCTAGTTTATAGTTTCTTTGGGTTCACAGTTCCAGGCATCTGAAGGTCTCTCAAAGGAATGCCCTATGGAACATTCCTACAGAACTTAATAGGAATGAAACCCTCAGGGTTCTACAGAAGTAACTTCAGAAGCCTAGAGAATGGTACCTTCTCACTAGCATTTTTAAAACAACTTACAGACTTGGATAGAGAGCTCCATCCCTGTTACAGAGCTCTACAAGGTGAAAAAGTTACCATTCTCTGTTAATTTCTTTCCCCTGGATGCATTCTGTGGTTTCCTTTCACCTTCCTCTAAAGCATCCCAGCTTAGCAAAAGCTGGAGATAGGAAACAGGACAGGGTGGACCAATGTTCTGAGACGATACAGAGAACCTTCTTTCTTAGATGCGTGGCTGATGTCTTGCTCATGTGTTTTGGGTGTTCCTCATGGCCAGATTTGAGATTGGGAAAGAATTCTCACCCAGGTCAGATTGGCAGGGACTTTGGGTGGATTTCACCTTCCTCTGCAGCATGAAGCATGGGTCACCTGTTAGGATCATCAATCTAATCAATTCCAGCTTCCAGCATTGGTGGCACTTTGGTCTCTCCTGGTCTCTGCCTGTGGCACGCAACAGTCAGTCTCCTGAGGGCTGAAATGGTTTCATCTAACCCAAGTTAACTCAGGGGTAAATAGGCGAAATTTAGTTGGGTGTGATATACAGGAGGTGACCTAATGGTCCCCTTCTGGCCTTAAACTCTCTGAAATTCCATAGGGCTTCTTGAGCAAATGTGAGGTTAACTAGACTTTAAATTGTTGACATTAAATCTTAACAAGCTTTAATTTAAACAAGTGCCTTTACCTGCGTATGTCTCTGATGTCCCCTGTTCTGCACGTACCTTTCAGCTGTATGTATAATTTTTTCTGGCAACTCGCATCTTTCATTTTAGTATGCAGTGTGGTTGTAGCTGTGTCGGTTCCAGGATACTAGAGACAAGGTGGGTGAAGTGATATCTTCTATTGGACCAACTTCTGTTGGTGAGATAGACAAGTTTGCGAGCTTACACAGAGGTTGAAAACTTGTCTATCCCACCAACAGAAGTTGATCCAGTGAAAAATATTACCTCGCCCACCTTACCTTTCATTGCGCACAGTTTTAAAACTTTTGTGTCGTTTGCTTTGAAGTGTTTATTTTTTCCAGTGAGAATAAAGCTCTCCTCCCTCATCTTGGATTTTTCATCCTTATTACCGTCTGATGGCTGCTCTCTTGGGGTGCATGTGTGAATACATTTATGTCCAGAAAAAATAACCTTCTAAAATCAAAGTTATCACACTTCCTATTAGGGCTGTCAAGCGATTAAACAATCATGGAATACCATTTATTTAAATATTTTTGGATGTTTTCTGCATTGTCAAATATTGATTTCAATTACAACACAGAATATAAAGTGGACAGTGCTCACTTAATTATTATTATTTTTTCTTACAAATATTTGCACTGTAAAAAACAAAAGTAATGGTATTTTTCAATTTACCTCATACAAGTACTGTAGTGCAGTCTCTTTATCATGAAAGTTGAACTTACAAATGGAGAATTATGTACACAAAATAACTGCATTGAAAAATAAAACAATATAAAACTTTAGCGCCTACAAGTCCACTCAGTCCTACTTCTTGTTCAGCCAATCGCTCAGACAACCACATTTGGTTACAATTTACAGGAGATAATGCTGCCCACTTCTTGTTTACAATGTCACCTGAAAATGAGAACAGGCGTTCGCATGGCACTGTTGTAGCCGGCGTCGCAAGATATTTACGTGCCTTATGTGCTAAAGAGTCATATATCCCTTCATCTTCAACCACCATTCCAGAGCACATGAGTCTATGCTGATAATGGGTTCTGCTCGATAATGATCCAAATCAGAGCAGACCGACGCATGTTCATTTTCATCATCTGAGTCAGATGCCACCAGCAGAAGGTGGATTTTCTTTTTTGGTGGTTCGGGTTCTATAGTTTCCGCATCGGAGTGTTGCTCTTTTAAGACATCTGAAAGCATGCTCCACACCTCGTCCCTCTCCGATTTTGGAAGGCACTTCAACTTCTTAAACCTTGGGTCTAGTGCTGTAGCTATCTTTAGAAATCTCACATTGGTACCTTCTTTGTGTTTTGTCTAATCTGTTGTGAAAGTGTTCTTAAAACAAACATGTGCTGGGTCATCATCCAGACTGTTATAACATGAAATATGTGACAGAATGCAGGTAAAACAGAGCTGAAAACATACAGTTCTCCCCCAAGGAGTTCAGTCACAAATTTAATTAACGCATTATTTTTTAACGAGTATCATCAGCATGGAAGCATGTCCTAAGCATGTTTAGCAGATCTGGCATGTAAATACCTTGCAATGCTGGCTACGAAAGTGCCATGCGAACGCCTGTTCTCACTTTCAGGTGACATTGTAAATAAGAAGCAGGCAGCAGCATCTCCTGTAAATGTAAACAAACTTGTTTGTCTTAGCGATTGGCTGAACAAGAAGTAGGACTGAGTGGACTTGTAGGCTCTAAAGTTTTACATTGTTTTGCATTTGTAAGTTACACTTTCAGGATAAATAGATTGCACTACCATACTTGGATGAGGTTAATTGAAATACACTATTTCTTTTGTTTATCAGTTTTACAGTGCAAATATTTGTAATCAAAAATGATAATATAAAGTGAGCACTGTACACTTTGTATTCTGTGTTGTAATAGAAATCAATATATTTGAAAATATAGAAAAACATCCAAAAATATTTAATACATTTCAATTGGTATTCTATTGTTTAACAGTGCGATTAATCGTGATTACTTTTTTTGAGTTAACTGCGATTACTTGACAGCCCAAAGCCTGGAAGAAGAGGTAACACAAACAGATCCTCCACTTCTGTGTTACTGAGGTAGGTCCTGTTTGTACAACCAATGTAGTATCAATTTAACACTAATGCAACCTCTGTTGAGAGGCGATATGGATTATATTCTGCCTAGAGCTTGGCAGAAAATGGTTTTCCTCTCCAGTGAATATTTTCAAGCGTTCAATTTATTTTCCCCATCTCAAATCAGGATCAAAAGTCAAAATTTCAGATATTTGCAAAATCCAATTTTTCCCCCATTTCAGGTCCATTGAAATATTTGAATTTTGACTTTTTTTTCTTTTCATTCATTTTTTCAGTCTAATGGCTTACATTTCTAAATGAAAAGTCATTTCAAACTAGAAAACTAGAATTTTTTGGGTGGAGAACATCTTGACTTTTTTTTTTTTTTTAACTTTTTTCCTTGTCATTTTTCGAGGCAGGAAATGTGTCAAACCCAGCGTTGTTTCATGAACACGTCGGGGTTTCAGAAAATGGGCATTTTTTTAACCAAAAAAAAAAAATTGTCAAAAAAAATCTCAGCCAGCAATATTCCTGCCTTTGCAGGGGGGTTAATTTAATCTTGTGTTTTCTATTTTTAGGGGAGCTGCAGGGCCAAGTGGTTTGAGAAATGGAGTTGGGGGGGTTCTGTTCCCAGTTTTTCCCTGATTTTCGGTGCGACCACAGACAAATCGCTCCCCCTTTCTGTGCCTCAGTTCTCCCATCTGTAGAATGGGGATCGTATCCAGTTTTGTAAAGTACTTTGCACTGCTATAGTGCAGCAGATCTTGAAGATCTGGGAATGGTCTTCGCCTTCTTACTGCAATGTAGTGCTGCTAGTCTGTGCACTGCCATCCTCTAACCACAAAATGGAGGAGCAGAGGCCACAATCGTGCAAGCTCCCCCATGCTGCTCTGCCAGCAGGGCCTAGGAGGAGTGACTGGGAGGGATGCCTCTAGGCACTGAGGAGCGCTCTAGCATGGAAAGAGGAATTCCCTTCTGTCCTTGGCCTCTTTGCTCTCACGGCCAAACAGTGAGAACCAAAGCCGACTTAGATCAGCCATTCTTTGGGGCAGGGTTGGATGGTGGTTTGGTTCGGTTTGTCCAGCACCTTGCGCAGTGGGGGTGTGGTCCATGGCTACCGTCCTAGGTGCTACCACGCTACAACATATCAGTAAGAGTGTATTCGGTGACAGTCTCTGGGGCAAGGTGCACACTGCACTGCCAGCCCAGCCCTGTGGGAGCCACGCTCATGGACTCGCGGTTTCCAGGCCTGAGCTCTGGACCCAGGCCTCACAGCTGTCTTCCCGCGTCCCTACTGCGCTACACGCACCGCCTGACTCGGCTCTGCGGCTTGTCCCGCGTCCATGCTGCGAAGTGACAGGGCTTGGCCCTGAGTTTCAGTGGGACTCGGACGCTCACCCGCCCACCTGCAGCAGGGGCCGAGGACCTGAGCCTAGGGGCTCCTGGACCGAGTTGGACCGAGATCTGTGTGGATGGAAGGGGAATTTGGGCCCAAAGCCAGGGTTTATGGTGCAGTGTAGACATACCTTAATTGACCAGAGCGGGACTTTGGAGGAATTATCATGGGGCCTTTGCTAGGTGCCTACTAGTCTGCTGAGGCCTGGGCTAAAACCACCAGTGTGGTGTTCCCACTGAAAAGCCGGTGAAGGGGAATGACTCGTGACCATCACTGTCCTGGGCTGTGTTGGCACCAGTGAGCCAAGGTGGGCGTGCTCTGCATCCCATTCCCAATCTCTTGAGCGTCGGTGGTCAGTATTGCTATTATCTGCATTGCAGAAGTGCCTGAGAGCCCCCAATCCTGGATCAGGACCCCATCGTGCTTGGCCCTGGACAAACAAAACATCCAGCCCCCCTCTTCTTTCCTTGATCTCACAGCCACTAGGGTTTGAGGAGTTTAAAAAAATAACCCTGCAAGTCAGTGACGGGCAGTAACTTCCATTTCTATTTTCCCTTTAAAGGCAGCAGGACTGAGAATGCGCTGGGTGTAGCATTAGGACCCAGTGGTGCCAGCATGTTGGAGGTAGGAGCTATTTGTCCCATTTTGGAGGTTTTAGACCAGACAGAAGAGATCAAGGCATTTGGAAAGGACCAAACCGGCACATCCATCCCAAACTGGTAAGAAAATGAGACGCGGCAAGAGGACCCCTTGGGACATGCACAGCAATTCTTATAGGTTTCCTTTGATTTGGGGAGCTGAACACTTCCCAGCTGGAGAGGAACATCTTTGGGTTCTCCTTGGAGGGATGATTGTAGGGTATCGTTAGCTCAAAGTGAGGAAATGCAGAATTTCTCGGTTGAATAGAGGAAAAGGGGGGAAAATCCCCTTAATTGCATTTTTTCTTCTTGCCAAATGTGTTTGTGTTTCTCCACCCTAAGGTGAAGTTCAGTTTGGAAAGCTATTCTCTGGGCATTAAGCAAAAAGCAATTGTTCTAAGCGGCCAAAGTTTGGTTGGAAAAAAGAGGCGGGGGGGGTTGGGGGGGGGCATTTTTTAAATCTAGAACTAGACAATTGTAGAATTACAGATGTTTAGCCAAGAAATAAATCTAAAAATATCCTAACTTTTGAAGGAAGCTCAAACTTTTTTTTTTCGCCCTGGAAACTAACTGTACAAAAGATTGTTAATGTCTCCCCCCAACCCCCAAAAAGTGTCTGCGGGGTGGGGGGAATTAAGCCCACTTCAGTGCGTTTTACCTTTGGTCAGTGTCCAAAAAAACCCTGAAACCTCTCTCATTCTCTTTGTTCTCTCCCTCTGGCAGCTGGATTGCTGTGTAAAAAGTTGGGGGAGGGGGGAAGCCTTTTGGAAGGTGGGGTTTAACTGAATGAAAGAGGGCGACTGTGTTGTTCTTTCTCCGAGATTGATTGTTCCCAGATGTGCATTACAAAAACATCTGGTTTCTTGGAGCACTAGACCCCTGCACAGAGCAGGAAGGAAGGTTCCTCCATAAACTTGAGCAGACTTTCCCAGTGCATGCAACAGCCACATCTTTCATAGCAAAACCACTGTGCCTGGGTGCGGGGGTAGATTTAATGGGGTTCTTCCGCTAGGTGAGTTGGAGCCTGGGGGGAGGAGGGGGTGTATTTCTTGGTGCCTGTTGACTGATGATATTCCATTGATCTGCTCCGAATGAGGCACTGGGATGCATATGGCTAGTGCCCATCTCTTGGGACCCTTCTACCACTCGCTCTTCGTGGGCAGCAGCGGGCGTGCCCAAAGTGAATGTAGCAGCATGCCCCTGGGTGAGCTTCTCAAGGGGGGGAAGGGGCTGTCAGCTGAAAGGATGAATTGGGGACTCGGGGCGGGGGCAGAGGGAGCTGGTGGCTCGAATGCAGCTTTGTGGAGAGTCAGAGCTCGTCTACACTTGGACGTTTTCCGGACTAAGAGTGATTTCAGTAACTTGCCAAGTGGAGACCGGTCCCAGCAGCTTGTGGAGATAAGAGGAAAAGCTGTGACGTTAACTAACCAGCGGTGGCCACCGTGACCAGTCTAAAGGCGCAAAGGGCCATCCTTTGTAATGGCCCTTTGTATCAGTAAACAGATCGTGCAGCCCAGGGACCAACTCCATGGAGCAATATTGTTTATTTTTGGACAGCAGTGCCTATCAGATTACGGCCCCATTGTGCCAGGTGGTGGACAGACCCCTGATAAGAAACAGTCCTAGCCCTGAAGAGCTTAGAGTAGAAACAGACAAGACAAAGGGTGGGAGAGGAAACAGGCACAGGGAGGTCAAGTGACTTGCCCGGGGTCACACAGCAGATCAGTGGCAGAGCTGGGAATGGAATGCCCTTGCCCATGCTGCCTCTCCTAGGCAGGTTAGCTCTGAATTTTGACTCCATTCCAGTTCGACGCCAATCTTGGTTGGCAGGGATGAAAACAGAACTAACAGAGTTGATCCGCGCTCGCTGCACGGGGAAGCGCATTGAGATAAATGCTGGCTTTTGAGGTGTAAGCGCATCTCAAAGAATTGATTAGAAAAAGCTGAACTGACCGGGCGTTGCCACCCGCTGTTTAGGGATACGAATGTTCAGACGAAAGACGTGAGCTCTGCGCCTGTCCGCAGTCTCCATCGCGCACACAGCCTCCCCACCGGAGACTGATTGATCCCTTTGCCAGCAGTCTTGGCCGAGAGGCTAAGGCCTGAATGGGCCATGGAGCCTGTACTTCCCTCTCGCTCCTGGCTGTGTGGATAGAGGACTTGGTGTGTGGGGTTGCCATTCTCCCCATACCCTATGCCCACCACACTCGCACACGCTAACAACCCAACCAATTAACGTATTTCAACCCCGTAACGTAAAGAAAAAAATAGAATAACGTGACTTTCAAAGTCTGGCAAGTAGCAATAACCGGAGCCTGGATTCGATCAGTCGGGGGGGCCCTTCCAGGCCTGTGTGAATGGGCCCAGTTCTCCCGTCGCCTTGTGAGAACTCCGAGTCCAGCAGGGTGGAACAGAAGTACTGCACGGCTCAGGACAATGCAACCAGGGAGGCAGAAGTCAGAGGTGGGAGTTAGATGCACCCCCTTGGATCCACCCGTACGAGCGGTTGGGTTCTGGGGTAGAGGAGATACACGTGCCAGGCTTGAGCCGTGGTCAAAAGCGAGGATGAGTCCACCTGTTTCTCTCGTCGTGGCAGGTTGGGCTAAAGGATGGGGCTCCAGGAGATGCGGTGACTCTTGGGATGCCAAAGGAAGGGGTGCTGGGTCTATCTGGCAGTGGTGGGGAGCTGGGCAGGGAGGCGGCCGCGTTTTCCTTCCCAGTTCCGGCAGCTGAATTCCAATGTACCCAGCACATGGGCTGACAACAGGGTCGTCTTCCTCTTCCTCACCTCACTCGCTAGAAAAGATGGGATTGGCCTTTTCCTTTCCCATGTGGACTCTGAATCTGTTGCCCTCTCCTTTATAGCCTGGGCGGGGTGGGAACTGACTTGGAACCAGACTCCTCTAGCTCCAGATGCAGCCCGTGGGGGAAGGAGGTTTTTGAAACAGTGACCAGCTCCAGCAGGTCCCCCCTCCTGTGGATGTTTCCACCCCCTAACCCAAGGCGGTTGCCCTTTCCTGTGATGCCGCCCATGTGCCCGTTCTCTGGGCTGCCAGCTGTGGAGTCCACGTGCATGTGCAGAGACGTGTCACATCCTGGGTGCGGAAGGCTCGGCCCCAGCACGTTGACTCTGGGCTCTTCAAGTCGCAGCGTCCTCGTTGATTGTAGACGTCAACGGGAGACAAAAGCAAAGCTCCCAGATGCTGCAGGACCCGTGCTCCAGCGACAGTGCGGCGGCTTTTGTGACGTGGTGGTAAAAACCTACGCTGGCGTCCTTCCGTGGCCAGCACCAGTGCAGCTCTGCCATGGCTGGAACATGGGCAGGAATCTTTCCTAGTATAGATAAGGCCTGAAGGAGCAAGGATTGGCCAACTGAGAGCTTCAAAGACTAGCACTAAAACCTTGGAGCTGGTCCACCACTGGCTGGAACGGGGTGTGCTCTCATCAGTGTGTGCTGTCTGCTGGGCTAGCTGAACCCCCTGTGAACCCCACATTAAGAGGCAAATGAGCCTCATTCACTCTACTCTCTGCATGATCTTGGGCAACTCTTTCCCCCGGACTGTGCCTCAGTTTCCCCATCTGTATAATGGGGACCATTATCCTTTCCCATCTCACAGGGGCCTTTGGAAGAGTGTGTGTCTGTAAAGCGATTGGAGCCCTTCAGACACGAGAGGCAGGAAAAGAGTTAAGTGTTTTATTAGGGACGGGCAAGCTCATTTGGCCTGGTTTCAAAGGCACTGGAACATGATGGGCTTGGAAGTTTTGACTTGGATTTATTGGCTTCATATGCCGCTCAGAGGCAAGACTGAGACAAGAAAGGGAGGAGGGACAGTGTAACTGGGAGGGGTGAGAACAGAGTCTACAGACCACAGGCAAGTCCCCCAGACGTGCCAGTTGTGCTTTAGGATAATGGGCTTGTCTCTAGCCAACAGCACAGGCTGCCGGTCCTGGAGCTAGGCCAGTGGTTCTCAACCCACTGTGGGCCGCATCCACTACTACCTGTATAGCCCTGAGGATGTCACATGGGCCGCAGCTCTGTGCTGACTGGGCCGCGGGTTGAGAATCACTAAGCTAGGGAAATCGTGAATTTAAAATGTGAATGGGGCATGGAAAGTACCCAGGGCTTCCAGAACAAGACAAAAGAGGGTTTGCAAAATCCAAGTGGCTTTGTCAACCCAAAAACCCTGGTGACTAGATGTTGGAGGATTTTGTAGTCCTTGCTATTCATTCGCCAGTGATGCACAAAATGCAAAATACCCCTTGACACAAGGACCATATGGGGAGCAGTCGAACTCTGTCTATTTCGCCCCAGAGAGGGAGAAATCTTGCAATAATCTCTAGGTAATGTTGTGTGTTTCACTGCCAGCCACAGGGGCTGCAAGTGTGGAGACAAAGTGGTGGGAGAGCCTAGGATTGGAATAGCAGGAGGTGCTGGATATCTGGATTGAGGTGTATTGGCAACACTGTGGGTGGTGGAGGGCAGGACTGGAATGCCAGGGGAAGTGGGAGGTTGCAGGACAGGATGGAGGTACGTGGGCAAACTGGAGGGGGAAAGAGGCAAGAGTGGACCAGCAGGAGGCGCTGTGTGGGGGGACTGAGGGGCATTGGCAGAGCTGATATGGAAGCTTCTGCAGCACCTTCCGCCTTTCCACAGTTGCCTACAATTAACCATCAGTTGTTTGTCTCTTAAATGCAATTCTCGAATCTCGCTTCCCAAAGCTATCACGGCATTGCTTGTGCTCTGATGGGAGCCTGGCGTGACTGCTCCTAGGAAGGGACACACAGAGCCTTCCAAGGAATCCTTCCCAAATGAGCTCACGTCTCTGCAAACCACTGAAAGCCAAGCACGTGCAAATACCGAAAAACCCAGTGCCCAGACCCTCCTGCCTTGGGGCAAAGGCCCCACTCCCAGCCACCCCTTTGCTTAGACTGGGTCTCCCGGCACCCAAAGAGCAACCTTGTTGAAAAGTGCTTTTCTGGATCATTGACCTCATTCCTTTTCAAGCTGATTGCATCAAGGGGGCGTTTGGCCCTGGATTAATTGATTGGAGGCTGGGGAGGGGCGGGGGATGGGGGAGAGAAGAGCATCAGCATGGGTAGAAATGGCCTCCATCGATGTTCTGCGCACGCAAGCAGAGTCCCGCAGCATTTCTTCAAAGGGGAGGAAATACCAGGGAACTTTCCTAAAGAACGAAGCGTGTTACGTCCAGGCCTGTTTAAGGACACTTTGCCCAGAGCATCCAGCAAGTATTTCCTTTCCAGTGAAGGACCTTGGGGGTGGGTAAAGTGGGGGGCGGGGAGCATTCCAAGGAAAACCGGTATGGTCAGAGGGGGGAGAAAGAGAAGAAATTCTCCCCGTCGCTCAGGAGAGCAAGTCTCTATTCATGCATGGAGAAATCAAAGGACGCTCGGAAAGAGCGGCTGGACGCATTAGAAGTGGGACTGTCAACCTGTACGCTGGCCCCTTAAAGAGGAGGCTTTTGACCACAGTCTGTGCCAATTGCAGGGTTTGGCTGTGTGATCGAACTCTACACACACCCGCCACCCCGTACCTCTGCTATTTCTTAAAGGGACACACACCAAAGCAGCCGTCTATGCCAGTGTATTTTTCAGTTCACATCAGTCTGGAAAAGATTCTTTTAAAACCGATCTTTCCCCTCTCCGTCCCCGTGTGATTTGCAGTTCCTACAGCTCCCATTCTGCAAACACCCACACCGCACTTGACTCATACAGTGGCTACTCCCATGGGTTAAATTAAGCGTGTGGGTAAGTGCGTGGGGGAGCCGGGCCTTTGTTTTCAGGGTGGGGAGTTGATAAGGGGGAATCCCCCTTTAAAAAAAAAAAAAAAAAGTGTTTAGTAAAGATTGTGCAGAGGTGCTTGTTACGAAGGAGTTTTGGAAAATAAGCGTCATACACTGATAACAGGGATGACTTAGAAAAGAATCATAGAATATCAGGGTTGGAAGGGACCTCGGAAGGTCACCTAGTCCAACCCCCTGCTCAAAGCAGGGCCAATCCCCTGCTAAATCCCCAAATGGCCCCCACAAGGATTGAACTCACAACTGTGGGTTTAGCAGGCCAATGCTCAAACCACTGAGCTATCCCTAGAGGAGGAAAGCAGTGTTTCACCTTGCACTGGCACTATTGAGACGCCAGCAGCAGTCCAAGTGGTGGATAAGCCGTCACAACTGAATCTTTGCAAGAGAAGCCGGTAAACACATGGGCAAAATATACGGGAAGGGAGAAAAAAGACGTGTTTTTTGTTGGCACGTTACCACCCTCTTGTCCCCCCTCCCTTTACAAGTTGCACCAGCAAGTCTTTTGGCTGGCAGCTGTACAACCTGCAGGGTGTATTCGTGTCCGAGGAAAAGCTCTGTGTAGCGCAAAAGCTTGTCTTTCACCAGCAGAAGTTGGTCCAATAAAAGATGTGACCTCCCCGCACCTTGTCTCTCTAATATCCTGGGACCGACATGGGCTACAACATCACTGCGCACAACACTTAAACGTAAGCAGCGTCTGCTCTGATCCGTACTGAGGTGCGAGTTCTCCAGCAAGAAAGAGGCAGCGTCCTGCCATCTGCATGAACCCACTGCCCCAGCAGGACGCCAGGGGGCGCGACGCTGCTGGAGTTGCTTTGTCAGGTGACCCATCGCCGCGAGGTCCCTGCCGCTTGTAGCAGTGGAAGATTCCACAGCACTATTTCTGTTTGTTTCTTTATAACCTTTTCAAAGGCGTATTTGCAGATCCGCCTAAAACCAAGAAATTGCGAGGGAGACACCCATTAATAATACCTAGTAATTATCTAGCACGCTTCATCTGGAGGTCTCAAAGCACTTTACAAAAGAATGAAAGAATCGTCCCTTTTTAACAAATGGGGAAACTGAGGCACGGGGCAGAGACGTGACTTGCCAAGGACCCAGGAATACAACCCAGGCCACTTTTTCCTTAAAAAATAATAATAAATAAATAAATAAACACCCAATTCACGTCATTAAATTGATCTAGACTCCAAAATGAAAGCCATTTAAGCTACGGTGTATTTAATGAATCGGTAGGAATTATGCCAGCTGTCCTTTCTTTATAGAATCTCATGTCCAAGACTGATTTCTCCAACCTGGGATCCACTCACTTAGTAACTAAGGGCACGTCTACACAGCAAAACAAAACCTAGCGGCTTCAAGTTTCAGAGCCCAGGTCTACAGACTTGGGATCGGTGGGCTCGCACTCCAATTCTAAAAATAGCCATGTAGACGGTCTGGCTCCAGCTGGGGCTCGGGCTCTGAAGCCTGGAAAGGGGGAGAGGTTTCAGAGCCCAAGCCGAAATGTCTACATGGCTGTGAACCCAAGTCTGTAGACAGAGGCTCGAAGACTCACCGCCGCATGGTTTTTTGCTGTGCAGACGTATCCTAACACCTTGGCTTTCAGTTCTCCATGGGCAAAAAGCAGGCTACGTCTTTGTTTCGTGCCCAAATCTGAAGTTGTTTTGGTGTATTTGTTTGTTCTGCAAGGGATACAGAACATCCATAGTTGGTCCTGGCTTCCCAGATTTTACTGGAGAGCTTGTTAGTTGTGGGAAACAGGGCTTTGGAGCGGAGCCCGGAGCTGGAGCGCGGAGCAGTGGAGCTGCAGGTTTTTGCCTGGAGCCGGAGTGGAGCCGGAGCACAGCTCCAAAGCCCTGGTGGGAAACGTTCGCTTCATTGCTAGAGCGTTCTGTACACCCATAGTAATACTGGTAGGTAGTTTAACATGCTGCAGTACTGGGGACCCTTCAGGAAATTTTTCCAAAAAAACTTTCTGTCAAAAGTGAAATAGCCAACTAAGTTATTTCTCTTATATCAGGATTTCCCCTTGGGCATTGGGGAATGACCCCATAGCAAGCACTCCTTTTCCACGGCTTCATGGGAGTTTTAGTTCGGTGGTCTCATGCCTCCATTTTATTCTATGGGCTAGCTCCCTGGTCAGACTACATCTCCCATGATACACCACTGTGGCCCTTCTTGTTGAGACATCGTGGTGTATCATAGCAGATGTGACTGGGACCATGAGCCACCTGAACAGCAGCTCCCAGAAGGCACCACAGCAGCATTCCCGAATCAAATTTTTTCAGGTATTCGGTTTTTGGACTAAAAGTTGAGATTTGCAGTGGGAAGCAGACGCTTTCCACGAAAAAACTTCTTTAATCTATGCCCCAATTTTCCATCAAATAAACAGTTTCCACCAGGCCTCGTGCTGCTGCAGTCTATCACACAGCCATGACGTTCCACCCCAGAGGTGGCTGCGTTTCAGTGGGAGGGGAAGAGAACGCTGAAGCGTGGGGTTAGTCAAGCTCTGCTAATGAACGTGTGAGGATTGTGATGAGATAGTTACCGTGTTTAAGCAATTCCCTGTGTGTTGAGCGAGGGGAACAGGGCGTTAAGATGAACGGTGGGAAGCCAGGGCAGCTATTCAGCACAGTTGCGTGTCAGTGCTGACCATCGCGTGAGGTTTTGGATTGAGTCAGAGACCATCTTTGGAGGTGACCCAAGATGCACCCAGGGGTACTGCTTCGTTCTGCCTTCCTTTGAGGCTGATGCTACCTGGAATCACTTCTCTGACTGCCCTCCACGTAGGGCACCATCCGTGATGCCTCCAGCTGCTTCCCCTTTGGACGTCTCCTGGCTTCAGATGATCCTGGTGTTAAAAACAGCGAAAAAACAAACAGCTGAGTAAAGCCAGGCTAAGCATTCATTGCTAAGCATTGACAACCCTGGTCCTGTTTTCCCCACGTGATGGGAGGGGGATTGATGTTGTCTGGGCTGGTGTAGATCAAGAGAAATCACATTCTTGCCACTTGTACGACGTTTTTCTGAACCCGAGTGGCTGAGATGAGATCCTTGCGGATGAGTTTGTTCCGCTCCAAGATCAGGTCGCCATGCCTCTCCCGGGGAGGCGGAGGAGGAAGATGGAGCGAGGTTGCCTGCGTTGGCTTGGATTGAAAGCCATTTCTTTACTGCGTCATTGAAAGACTTTCCGTTTCATGTGAACTTAGGGGGAAGGAAGGGTGGTTTTGTGGTTAATGCACTGGACTGGGACTCTGGAGATCTGGGTCCAGTTCCTCCCTGTGCGACCTTGGGTAAGTCACCTCATCTCTCTCTGCTTCAGCGCCTCGTCTCTACAGTGGGGATCATAATTCTCCTACCTTTTCTGGCTTGGATGGAAAGTTCACTGGAGCAAGGATTCGCTCTTGCTGGGTGTATGTGCCGCCCTGAGCACAATGGGACTCTGATCTCAGCTGGGGCCTCTTAGGAGTAGCAGGAAGTGAACGGTGCTGGATTGACAGGACTGAAGGCCTCTGTTTAGCCACAGGGTAGAGATCACATGTTGGCGGTAGTACAGGCTTTCTCCAGGTCCCTGCTCCAGCAACGTGCCTCCATCCATCCCCAGAGGGACCCTCCCTAGGGGTCAGGGGAGAATTCAGTCTCCAGTGGTCCTTCACCTTGCTGCTGAAGCTGCTGGTAGGAGATGGAGAAGTAAGTGCCTGTCCCCACGGTGGTGGCTTTGTGATATAGACATCCCAGATCCTCCTCTCTCCAATCCAGCCTCCATGATGGGCTATTGCCAGGAGATGTATTAGCTTGCTTCCCCCGCAGCGCTGTGACTCAGACAGACATCTTGTTTGGGGAAGAAGGGTGCTCTCGCTCCCCTCCCACCAGCAGGACATGCTTGGGGAGATGTTAAGATCTGCAGGCCACTTGGCTCAGCGTCAGCCAGCTGTTACCCTGTGGGGATACAGTAAGAACAAGGAGAGAATGTGCTTATGGCAAGTGACCTTTGGAAAAGGAGCCCAGTATGTGTTCTCACTTAGCCGGGCTGGGCTTGCCCTCCAGAAATTTCCATCACCCCAGTGGAAAGAGGCTGCCTGTGTGGATTTTAATTGGGAGCAGCCGGCATTCTGCACTGGGGTTACCAGTGAGCACGGGCCGCTGAGCGCACCAAGGAGAGTGGCCGATGGCATTGCCTGTTTCTGGCTGGAGAACTCGGGTTCAAATCCAGCCCCGGTCACTTGTGCAGGGAGTTTGGCAGCATGGCTTCTTGGCACGCTTTGGGAACGGCATTGCACGGTTCCCTCGGCCTGGCAGCCTCTGTTCCTCAGGCCCTGTGTAGGAGAAGCCAGGGTATTGCAGGCCAGGGCTGAGCGCAGTGTCGGATGGGGAGCTTGGAACTGGGTTACTAGGGGTCTTGCAGAGTGGGGCAGTGGCAGAAATATGCATAGGACCCAGGATGGTGGATGGGTGGGGTTTGGGGTTTTTTGCAAGTCAAGAACAGTCCCTCCCAACAGGCCTGGGTAGGGTTGCCAACCCTCCCGGTTTCACCGGGAGTCTCCCGGAATCCAGCCCTATCTCCCAGAGGCTGCTGAAGCCAAACCGGGAGATTTTAGGTGGTTAAAAGTCCAGCGGGGCTAAGGCAGGCTCCCTGCCCCTGGCTCCACGCAGCTCCCAGAAGCGGCCAGCATGTCCCTCCGGCTCCTAGTTGTAGGGGCGGCCATGGGGGCTCCGTGTGCTGCCCCCACCCCAAGTGCCAGCTCCGCAGCTCCCATTGGCCTGGAGCTACAGGGGCGGTGCCTGCAAGTGGGGGCAGCGCGCACATCCCCATGGCCGCCCCGCCCCTAGGAGCCGGAGGGACATGCTGGCTGCTTCCTGGGAGCCACCTGAGGTAAGCGTCACCCGGAGCCCTCACCCCCTCCTGCACCCCAGCCTGGAGCCCCCTCCTGCACCCAAACTCCCTCCCAGAACTTGCACCCCACACCCCTTTCTGCACCCCAGGCTCAGCCCGGAGCCCCCTTCCACGCTGCAAACCCCTCGGCCCCAGCCCAGAGCCCGCACCCCTGCCCCAGCCCGGTGAAAGTGAGTGAGGGTGGGGGAGAGCAAGCGACGGAGGGAGGGGGGAATGGAGGGAGTGGGGCAAGGCCTCGGAGAAGGTGCGTGGCAAGGATGTTTGGGTTTATGTGATTAGACAGTTGGCAACCTTAGTCCTGGGTTTCATGGGCCTGCCCTGCTTTGACCCCCAAAACCTCTGTCCTGGTTGAAGGGCAGTTTGCTCAGGGCCCCCAAACTGAGTGGGATACGGACCTAGTGCGCAGGAGCAAATGGGGCAATAGAAATCCGAATTAAGGTGCATTGGCTGGTCAGTGATAGATGCTGTCTGCAGTGTTGTCTCAGAGCAACGAAATGCATCATGTTCCCCTACACGCCGTCTAAAAAAGAAATGGTGAAATATTGTGTTAGCTCTTATGGAGCCCCTGTCGTCTGATCTCTAATGCTTTACAAAGGAACATTAGCCTCACTTTACTGACGGGGAAACTGAGGCATGGGGGTTGTCCGAGGTCATGCAGCACGTCAGCATCAGAGCTGGAAACAGAACCTGTCTCTTTTGGCTCCCAGCCCGGCGCCCTAGACATCTAGCAACAGGCACTGGGGACGCTCCTGGTAGAACTGTAGTCAGTGCAATCCTATGGGTGCTAGATCTCTTGTTAGAGCTTGGCGAAGTGCTTTCTGATGAGGCTTTCTGCCATGTGCACGGAGGACATGCTCTGCTTCCATCAGGAAGGGAAGGAATGCTGCAGGTTCCAGCGACCCACCAGCATCAGTGGGCTTGGGTGGGGGCTTGGGCCCATTATAGGACAGCCCGGAAGACACCTTTAAAAAATAAGCTGGTCTTGGCAGGGACGCACACGGAGGGGCTGCTGATGGATTCCTGATGGGGAGGGAGGGATGGTCTTGTGGTTAAGGGGTGCGGGAGTCAGGACACCTGCGTTCCACTCTCTACTCTGCCACTGATGTACTGTGGGGCCTTAGTTAAGTCGCTTAAATTCTCCAAGCCTCGGTGTCTCTGTGATGGGAGGATGAGCCTCAAAGGGGGGAAGTTCAGGCCTCATTAATGTTTTGTCCAGTGGCTTTGAGGCCCGTGGCTGGAAGATGGCACAGAAATGGCAGGTGTTAATTCTCAGTGGTTCTATGTGGGAGAGCTTAGAGCTAGGTGTGCAGGAGCCGTTAACGGGTCTGACTTGGCCAGCCAGCGACCCCAGTAATTCCAGCCCTATTGGCCTGGGAGACGAGTGGGGAAGCATCAGCAAGCGGAGACTGTTGAATGCCCCTTTGGCATCTCGGCAGAACCCCCAGACGGCACCTAGGGATTGTCCCTGTCGTGACATGGTTGGGACGACGTCCAAAGCCTCCTGCTAATCCCTTCTCCCGTCTTCTTTTCCAGACTTCCCAAAGCTCATCCAACTACCTCCTGCGCTGCTTCGCTCCTCCCCGCTGCCCCCCGTGACCATGAGAGCCGTCTGTCTCATCCTGCTGTGTCTGCCAGGTGAGTGCAAGGCATCCCAGCCCCGAGCCCGCTGGCATGGGCAGGCCAGCATGGCATGCGTGTACCTTGGGGAAAAGTGACCTGGTAGTCACTGTTAGAGATCCACCCACTTGGTCAGTGATGGACCAAACCTGGGGGGAGGCACAGTCCCTCCCCCACAGAGCCTCTGATCTAAGTAGACGAATGACACCGTTCAGGTGTACGATGCGCTGACCAACCAGCTCTCCGAGTGCGGCAGAGTTTTCATCTCCTGAAGCCCCGACTCAGATCCCTCTCCCGGGCTTGGCAGTCACTGCTCGGCCTCCCGGAAGAGGGGCGTGGAGGGGGAGGAGTGTTCGGAAGCGATTCGAAGGGGAGAGGGAGTTTGAACCCTTTGGGGGCAATGTGGCAGAAAGCCAAGAGCAGGGGGAGGGGTCCAGAGGAAGGGGCTAGGCAGTCTCCATCCACGGGGCTTCAGGATTAGAAAAAAAAGGAACCGAGGACAGGACAGCCTAGAGGCTACAACAGTGGATTGGCCTAAATGGGCCTGGGTTCAATTCCCTGCTCTGTCACAGATTCCCTGTTCGTCACTTAGACTCTCTGGGCCTCAGTTTCCCCACCTGTGAAATGTGACAGCAGTCCTTCCCTACTCTCCGGCGGTGCTGGGGGGCTGGCTGGTGCTTTGAGATCTGGGGACACTAGGTCCAATGTAACAGCAGATTATTGCATCATTAATGACCTTTTATGTACTTGTTCTTCTTGGCGTGGGGGGAATAGAGGGGTGCCAGGAAGATGGCGTCACTCTTGATCGGTGGTTTATGTGGGCAATTAACAAGGCTGTAGGATGTCTGTCCCCAGAGCAGGGCAGGAGGACGCCAGTGGCTCTGTGAGGTTAGAATGCATGTCTCCGTTCCCTAGCAGCATTTGCAGCCTCGTGCTATTACATGAGATCCAGCAAGTGAAACCAGCCAGCTTAGCTGATCCTTGAGTGAAACTGAAAGAAGCGAAGTAACGTGAACAGTGAGAAATATGCACTAAATGTTCGGAGTAACCTTACGTAGAGTTTGTGAAAGAACGTGCTTTTTAACTCGGTGTCGCTTTAAGGCTGTGTGTACATGGGAGCTGGAGAGGAAACGGATTTACCATCCCATGAACATTTTTGAGATTTAAAAAATGTTCCCATTCCACGTCGGGAAGAAACCGAGGGCTTTCACAATTCTCCATCACCCACACACTGGGATGAGGGAGTCATATCCCAGGCGAGTGCCCTACCACGCCACTGGCTAGCCTGGATCTTTCTCTCTCTGGTTTAGACCAGAAATTCCAGCCCGGACCTGCGACATCTCAGTGAACGTTTCGTCAGAACCGTACATTCCCTAGGAATCTTTTGACAAAATTGTTTTGACCCGCTCTAGTGTGTGCTTTATCAGGGAAATCTTGTTGGGGCATCGCCCCCGGCCAGCAGGAGCACTAGTGTAGACGGCACTCGGGCATTTTCACCATCCTGTCATCTGAACCTGGCAGGTCTATAAAATACCCGTGGCCCCGGAGGCCTGTCTACACTTGGGCTCTCGCTGCCACGGGCAGAGCTGGGCCTCAGATGATCAGTGGCAGCTGTGGCGAGCAGCGTAGTGTTTGGGTTTACAAGGATGGTAGCCAGGTGAGCACCTGAGAAGGCTGAGTGCATGGGCAGTGGGTTTCATAGGCTGGGGGAGGCTAAGCCTCCCCTAACCCAGCCCTGAGCGCTGAGGCCTGGTGCCCCTTTTCCCCCCTGAAGCCAGCAGGGACTCAGCTCGGGCTGGCAGCCTGGAGCTGGGGCTCGACTAGCCGGTTGCTTCGGGGGTCGGGCCGGCGCTCAGGGGCTGGAAGGCGGCCTGGGGGTTGAGGAGGTTTGGTGAGGGCTCCTCCGGCCGGGTGGGCGAGGCCTCAGGCAGAAGGGGCAGGCCTGGGGGACTAGCCTCCCCAAAGGGGGTGTTCGCGTGCTGCCCATGGCTGGGTGTATTTTTTCAGTGGTGCAGATGGGGAAGGGGCAGTGGGTAGCGCTTTCCACTGGACGTTCAGCCTGTGTTTGAAGTGTGTGTGACAGGGAGGAGAGACCCTGTGGGAATTTCCAGACTTCATGAGGGGAGGTGCATTTTCCAACCCCACCGTGAGACTTGTCTCAGTTTCCTGCTTCATTTGCCAAGCCCTCGACTTCCAGTGCATCTGCTTTCCTAGCTGCATGTGAATGCAAATGGCTGAAGAGGCTAGCGTGCACGCATCCCATAAGCACGCTAGGTTCGGGGGTATGTGGCCATCTGGACGTGGGTACCCCATCGGCACTCGGGGGGCCGTGGGTGCGACACGTGCTCCGCAGATCCAGAGGAGAGGACCTTAAATGTCCACTTTGCTCTGTGTCCGGCATTGTTGGTAGCTCAGCCCAGATTGGACCCCAGGATGCTTTTGACTTGGATCCAGCCACACGTCAATCCATTGGGCTGTTGGTCCGGACAAAGAATGAGGTGATTGTCTGTGCACCTCGGCGGGGACGCCCGTTTCTAATACACTCCCTGGACTTGTGCTTGACAAGACAGATTTACCAAGCTGCCAGCCAGCTCCAGGCACTGTGGGTGTAGGAAGGGTGAGGGACCAGGCTCCGGAGCAGCTCCCTCGCTTTGCAGGCCTGCCCCACGCTTGCTGATTTCGGGACCTAGCACTTTTCGTGCTCTCAGAGGTCCCTGCGGGAGTTCGTGGCCCTCGTTTGCGCAGTCTCTGTGTAGCACGCACCCTAGTTAGGGTTGCCAACCCTCCAGGGTTGGCCTGGAGTCTCTAGGAATGAAAGATTCATCTTTAATTAAAGATTATGTCATGTGATGAAATCTCCAGGAACCCACCCAAAACTGGCGACCCTAATCCTAGTGCTTGCGTACACGGCTGGACGCATCATCCGCGAGGTGGTGGCTCACAGCTGGTTCTCAACGCTTGCGCTCTTGGCTAATTTGAGGCCTCGTAAAGTTCCCACTTGCAGTGAGCAGGAGGATGTTTCAGGCAGGACCCGGATTCAAGCACACTCTCCCAGGCCCCCCACGAGTCCCTAGCCAGGGGGCGGTGATTCCTGGGGGTGGGGGGTGGGCAGTCCACAGTCCGTGCAGCTGATCCCCTCTAAATCGTGGAGACGGAGAGTACTGGCCCGTGTAGCTCACGTCACTGCGCTGTGCAGCCTTCGGGGGCGCCGCTATGCGAGTTCAGGCTGCTTCAGTAGCGCCATCGTGGGACAGGTAAATGTATCAGCCTGGCAGCCTGGCTCGGGCTGGCCCTCCTGTTTGTACGGTACGGGCAGTGGCACCATGGAGCCGGGCCCAGGCTCTGCGCCCCGTGACCCCGCCAGCCCACTGGCTCCCCCCCTCCGCCACCCACCATTTGCTCCTCTCCACCTCCTGCCCTCACCCTCCAGCTTCTCTCTGCCCCTGGCCGGACCCCAGTGCCCCTCCAGCTCCAGCCAGTCTCTGCTTCCCACCACCTGCGCGGCCCCACCTGTCTCCCCGGAGCTGAGCCGTCTGGGACTGGTGCAGAAGCCTGGCTAGTCTCAGCCTGGGGGGGCGGATAGTGTTGGGGGATTGGCTGGGTCCCTCCAGGCAAGTGGGTCCTGAGGGAGCCCGGCCGCAGGCCCTGGCCTGGCTGATCGCGCCCCCTCCTGAGGGGAGCGATTCCCGGCCCTGGGACCGGCCCTGGCTGTGCTGCCGGCTCAGACCGGCAAACAGTCACCTTCCAGCAGAGTCAGTGAGTGTGGCCAGGAGGCAGGGCGTGCGGAGAGGGGTCTCTGGAGGGCCTGGGCGGGGGTGCTGGGCTGTGAGGGGGCAGAGAAGATCTCTGTGTGTTGGGGCACTAGGGAGTGGGGTTTCTGTGTGGGGTGCTGGGCAGTTGTGGTGGGGCTGTGGGCAGCGGGGCACTGGGCAGGGGTGGTGGTGTGCAGGGCACTGTGCATTTGTGGCAGGGTCTGCGGGGGCGCTGGGCACAGTGCGTCCAGGGGGGCTCTGGCCATAGGGAATTGGGGGGGGGGGTTGGGGCACTAGGGGATGGGGGGGGGGGGGGGGGGGGGGCGGGGCCAGGGGGAGGGGGGGGGGGGGGAGAGGATGTGTGGCGCAGCATGGGGCATGCTGGCAGAACAGGGCCACGGACCATTGTGCATCTGGCAACTGCCAGTTTGTAACTAGTGCCCTTGCACTGGGCTGGGCAGAGAGGGCTGCCCCTGCCATGTCATGCCCCTGGCCAGCCCCTTGCTCTGGGGACCAACCCCCCCACGCCATGCTCCGGTGCCCCCATGGGGGCCCACAAAAGGTTAATCCGGCCCTGCCCGGGTCAACCCGGAGTCCTCTCCCGAGAATTCCCGCTCTGCAGGCGGCCCTGGCCACACCCTGACAAGGGGCAATCATAGCGACTGACCTGACTTTCCCAGCTGCCAGGATCGGTGGCCAGCCATGCGGCGTGGAGACAAACGCTGGCGCTCCTCGGGCGGAGCGTCAGGTCAGCTCTCTTCACGCGGCCGAGCCCTGACAATGAAACTCTCAGGGAAACTGAGGTAGTGAAGGGCCTGTTGTCAAAGCAGCGCAGGGAGGCCCCTGCTTGCCGGCTTCCAGGCTCTGAGCCCTTCACCCCCTCAAAGGAGCCATTGCTATTGGTCCAGCATTCCCCCCGGGGGGCTGGTGAACCAGATATGCCTCCCTAAGGTGTCTGGTTCAGACCACGACCCCCCTCGTGTGCACATGGAGGTGGAGTCCAGTTGTTGATTTCCAAGAGCTTTGCTATGCCAGTGGATTGGGGCTCTCCCAGGGTTGCTGAAGGTGTGGTGTGGGAGGTGGGGATTGAACTCACAGATACCTGGATGTTGGCTTGTGCCTGGGATGCTGGCTCCCCTTCTACGTGTCCATCCCGCAAGCAGTGGGGGCAGCTTTTTTACGCTGAAACTGCCCATTAGTCAAGGGACAAGCAGTGGGAGCGGCGTGGGGGGGGGCAGTTCTGAAAGGGTCAAATACTTTGATCACTCAGTAAACCACAATGATTTCTCTCTCGTGTGTTCCCAGCAGCGCTCCTGGCCCAGGGACAGTACGATCTCGAAGGACCTCCTTATCTTGACCAGCTGCAGTATTCCCAGTACGACCCTCAGTTAGGTGAGTGGTCCTGGTGGCTTCACGTATATATCTCCCCCTGCTCCATCCCTCCACACACACGCCTGCTCTTTCTGTGTCTTGGTGAGACGGCTTCATCGCCTAACAGATCTCGCCACCTGGGAGGGTTTTTTCCTGATGTTCAGTCTGAATGTCCCCTTTCTGAATTTCATTCCAGTTTGTCCCACGCCAACCCTTTCCTCTCCCTCCCTCATAATTACACCTTTCAGGTCCTTGGAGAGAGCTCCTCCCAACCCCTGGTCCAGGCCCAGTCCACCGATGTCGCTCCATTAAACTTCCCCCTAAACCAGTCCCTGGTAACGTCTGATGTGCTTCACTGAACTCTTCTGATTTATAGGATAGTAGGACTGGAAGGGACCTCCCTGGGTCATCTCCGTGCAGGGGACTGGACAAGCAGGATTAGTCTCTATCTCCCTGGTAACAAGGTGCCCAGAGACAAACAGAAGCACCTCCGATTCTATGTTCCAGGATGCTGTTGCCTTTAGACTGTATTAAATGTTTCTCACTGTCACATCGCCCAGCAAACTCACAACAGATATGCTGCCCACGATCACCCCTAGCTGACAGAGAAGGTTGGACAATTTAGGGTCCTCCCAAGTAAAATAATCTGCCTTTTCCCATCTGGCAAAGCTAATGTATTCCATTAACAGGCGCTTGGCTAACTCAGGTTTCTACTTCCCCTGTTCAGAGTAGCTCATGAGGTGTCAGGGAAATTATTATTGCAATATAGCAACTGAACTCTGATGGTTCCTGGTATTCTGTTGTGCCAGGCTGCTTCCAAGAAGCGTATTCACTGCCCATGAATCTTGATCAGTCTAGAAGAGACTAATGGCCAAGATTTTCAAAAGCGACTCGTGCTTTGGGAGCCCCAGCTTGAAACATCTTTCAGAAAGTGCTGGACACCTGACCTCTGAAAACTAGGCCTCTGTATGGTGTCTTCAGGGCCGGCGCTTCCACTAGGCAACCCTAGGCGGTCACCTAGGGCAGCAGGATTTGGGGGGCGGCATTTTGCCACCCTCGGCAGAAATTCGGCGGCAGGGGGTCCTTCCGCTCCGGGTCTTCGGCGGCGGGTCCTTCACTCGCTCCGGGACCCGCCGCCGAAGTGCCCCGAAGATGCGGAGCGGAAGGACCCCTCCGCCGAATGCTCAGAGGAGGAGCACTGCCGGCTAGGGCAGCAAAAACCCTAGCGCCGTTCCTGGGTGTCCACTAGTCGCTTTAGAAAATTTTGACCTACTATCTCAAACCATGTCTTCCCATACTGCAGTGGGTGAAAATTTATGCCTTGATTTCTTCCCCCCCGAGATCATAGAATATCAGGGTTGGAAGGGACCTCAGAAGGTCATCTGGGCCAACCCCCTGCTCAAAGCAGGACCAATCCCCAGACAGATTTTTACCCCAGTTCCCTAAGTGGCCCCCTCAAGGATTGAACTCACAACCCTGGGTTGAGCAGGCTAATGCTCAAACCACTGAGCTATCCCTCCCCCTAAGACATTTGTGACGGACACAAGATTTGAACCCAGATCTAATCATTCCTAGCCCAGTTTTGTAACCATAAGACCATCCTCTAAAGGATGCTGATCACTTATCTCTCCTGTTGACTTGGGCAATCAGCAACTCAGAGCAGACTGGTAAACCCTAGAGTGGATTGTCTGTACAATGCAACCACCTGGGATTCCATTGCCCTTGGGATTAGGAAATCTGTCAGTATCTCAGGTGAGATGCAGCCACCACTGAGATGATTGGGCGAGACAGGTTTTGTGCAGAACAAGAGCAATTTGTTTCCTTCTTCCACGTGCTGTGGTGGTCTTTGCTGTTCCTAAAATGAGACCTTTCTCTGTGCTTTGTTTTTTTTAGACAATCAAGATTACTATGATTATCAAGGTAAGCGCTTGCTCTGTGGAGCACTCATCCGCTCTTCGGAGCTGCCCTGTTTGCTACAGCTGGCCAGCACTGGCTGGAGTGTAACTAACGTGCCGCAGAGAGAATATGAATTCTGCCGTTCCCAGCCTGGCTTCCCTTTTGCCTTGATCTTGCAGGGAAGGTCTAGTCCTGCGGGGTTTTATGATGCAGTCTGTTGCCCCAGTTACTATGTGGCATTGATACGTCGCTGTGGGATTAAGGAAGCAACGGAGAAGGATCCAAACTGCAAAACGGGGAAAATGACCAATAAAACAAGGCTCCTGGGGAGGAAGAGTGCTGGGGTCTCTGGCCCCGTTTGGCGGGGTGGGGTGTGGGTGGTGCCCGATTAGTCTGAGCTGAACATGCTTGTTCTCCGTTGCAGATGTCACCCAGCGCACTCCCGAGGAGCAGTTCCAGTATCAGTCCCAGCAACAGACCCAGCAAGAGATCATCCCAGCGCCAACCCTAGGTGCGTCGTGGAGCCCTATTGTAGCCAGTATATCCACTGCCGTACACTAGCCGAGGAGCTGATCCGCCCTGTTTAAATGTGGAACAGAGGATAAACAGTGTCGTGTGTGTTGCTTTCCTGGGCAGTAGCACCTATCCAGGGAGGATGGCCCAGTGGTTAGTGCACTGGCCTGGGACTTGGCAGACCCGTGTGCTCTGCCACAGCCTACCTGTGTGACCCTGGGCAGGTCACTTGGTTTCTCAGGGCCTCGGTTCCCTATCGGCACAATGGGGATAATGGCCCTCCCTGCCTGGCGGGGTATGGGGAGGATCAATACATCCGAGATGGTGAAGCACTCAGAGGCTGGAATAACGGGGGGCCCTTATGTACCTTATAGACAGGAGCATGAGTTGTACCAGTTTGCAGCCCATTCCCAGCCTGGTGCTGTTTTCTCAACTCCACCTATTGTCTTTCCCCTCCAGATTTTCCCGAGACCGAACCCACAGAACCTGGACCTCTTGGTAAGACCCGCAGCCCATTGGTCTCTGACCTGTAGGGTGCCTCCGGGAGCTGCAGCTGCCTGAAGTCAGCTCTAAGCGGGAGGAAGGGCCTGCAGGAGGCACGGCTGGAAAGTTTAAAGGAGGTGGAAAAAGCTGCTCACTCGAGCTCTGAGAGAGGAGCCAGGACACTGGTTTTCCCCCCTCCACCCCCGAGCATGCAGGCAGGACAACCTGGGATGAAACGTGAAGGAGACACCACAGGTGGGAGGCGGGGTTGTAGGCTCTCTCCAGCTGGCAGGAGCTGCCTGGTGGATTTCTAGCTTTGATGACGTTTCGCTTACAGGAAATGTTTTAAATTGAGCAAGGGGTTAATGAGGCCACCCTCGTACCTTCTAATCCTTCAAATCACCATTGATCAATTGCGAGCATATCGTCTGAGGTCTGCCCACGGCGTAAGAAACCCGTAGCTCCTCCGACATGGCTGCCCACGCATCAGCCAATCTGCCTTTGAGCAGGGAGTCTGAGAGAGAACCTGCTGTTTACAAGCAGGGGAGTAGATGAGACAGAACGTTCTCTCCTTGGACCAGATCCTGCAGCCCTCCCTTCTGGGAGCAGCCCTGCTGAATCCAGCAGCGCTTCTCCCGGAATTGCAGGATCGGGCCCTTCCAGCGGATGCTCTCGGTGACACTTGTTTTTTTAACTGATGTCGGAGAGTAGCTTAAAGACCCTGCGTGGCACAGCCCCTCCTCTGTGGGGAGGAAATGTTCAAACCCCAGAGAAAGCACAAAGTCCCCCTTGGTTTCCCCCCACGTGGATAGATTTCCGAGCCATGGTGCCCGGTGGAGCCCTGGAGGCTACGAACGAACCTTGTTACATTTAGCAGCATTTCTCTGGCTTTCACGCCAGGGCACCTCTTTGACTTTCGCTTTAGTTGTTCTGTAATCCTGCTTCCTCCCTCTTCCCGTCGTGCTCAGCTTCGGGAGCAGTGGGCAGGGCCGGCTCTAGGCACCAGCAAAACAAGCTGGTGCTTGGGGCGGCACATTTTTAGGGGCGGGATGGCCGGCGCCAGAATGCCGCCCCTAAAAATGTGCCCCCGCCGCCCTAGCTCACCTCCGCTGCTGCTGCTACGGCGCATGAAACAGCTGATTGGCGCGCCGCTGCTCGCCCTCCCTCCCAGACTTGAGAGCCTGGGAGGGAGGGGGAGAAGCGGCGCCGCGCCGCGGCCACTCGGAGTCTCTCCCCCCCCCCAGGTTTGAAAGCCTGGGAGGGAGGGGGAGACTCCGAGTGGCCGCGGCGTGGCGCCGCTTCTCCCCCTCCCTCCCAGGCTCTCAAGTCTGGG
>NC_048316.1:16989300-17010802 GCF_013100865.1 Trachemys scripta elegans
GAGTGGCCGCGGCGCGGCGCCGCTTCTCCCCCTCCTTCCGTCCTAGGCTTGAGAGCCTGGGGGGAGGAGGCAGGGCTGGGGATTTGGGGAAGGGGCGGAGTTGAGGCGGGGCCGGGGGTGGGGTAATTAAAGAACGGCAGGGGGAGTGGGGCGTCCAAAATTGTTTTTGCTTTGGGCGGCAAAAATCCTGGAGCCGGCCCTGGCAGTGGGGGGCTGGTCTCCTCCGCCCTCTCCCTAAACTCTGCCTGCGATGCCGTCTGCCGTCCCTGCCCCAGAGTTAGACACAAACCAGCTGAGTTTGCAAAGCCCCATGGAGTTTCCTTCTCTTGCCCACAGGCTCTAGCTGGTTACCGCTCTGCCTTTGGGTTAGGAATCGGATCTGTGCGCGTAAGGGGAACGTTCAGTGGCAGAGCTAATGAGGGTGAGGAGCAACAGCCCCCCCCTCGTGGCCTATAGGTGTATGGGGGTGCCTTTTGGGGGCCCTGCAGTCACCCAGCAGTGGCCACTCCTGTCCCGCCAGGCTGCACCCAGTTCCTCACTCAGGCATTGCAACATGGTGCCCGGGGTCCCATGGCGCTGTGACCCCATGCACCACATCGCAATGCCACTCGCTCCAATTTGGCGCAGCTGCCTGTCCATCATGCCACCCGTATGGCGCTGCAACCCCATGAGCCAGCTTGTAATGCCCGGCATGGGGAGCCGGGCCCAGGACAGGAGCCCACGCTGCTGGGTGAGTGTGGGGCAGGCTCGCTCTGATGACCCATCTGGCTCCGCCACTGGGAGCATTGAGCTGTTGGGAGTGGACACGTTACTGAGAGCAGTTGGGGTTAGAAGTCGGCCGTCTCCCGGTGACGTGGTGTGGGGCTGCTGCATGTGCAGCTGGCTAACCGCCCGGCATTGCGGGGAGGGGGTGGAGGGACGGTGCAGGCCAGCGCTAGCGATCCTGCCAAGCGTGCAGAGACCGAGGTGCTCTGCTCTGCTCCAAGCTAAACACTCTGGCACGGTGTCGTGAAATCACATTTTTCCTGCTTCCGCCCCCCTCCCTCCCCAAAGGGAAAATCGAGATCATCTTCCAGATTGGACCTACTCCTGGCGCTTGCCAGCTGGCCGAACTAAAGGAGGCGGAGAACTCCTGCTCCCGGCCTAAGGAGGCCAGCTTTCCAGGAATTGTTAGCCGCCTGTCTTCTACCAAGTGCTGACTACCCTCCAGCCCCTGCAATTCAAGGCCCTTGCAAGATGTGGCTTTTAGCTTGTTCATTCTTCGCAGCAGGGGCTTTATCTGTGAAGCCCCACCCATGGGAGCAGCCCTGTATCAGCACCTGCCCTCTCACCATTGAGATACTAGCTGCGGGCGCACCCCCCCCCGTCCCCCCCTAAAGCCGTGCCAGTAGCAGGGTTTGCAAGCTAAGCAAGGCTCCGGCGTTCATGCAGTTGAGGGGCAGTCCCCTCTGACTGCCGGGCCAATGCCCCAGCATTCTGCAGGGGGCGCTATTGTGCTATTAGGTGTCGTCTAAAGCTAAGGTTCTGGCCACGGCTCTGTGCTCATTAAAGAACTCGCCACAAGAGGAAAGGCGTTAACTCAGCTGTCCAGCTCCAGTAACTAAATTCTCCTTCCCTGAAGTCCCTCCTCCCCCCCAATCCAGTTTTCATTGGAGATAAAGTTCTTCACTTTCTGCCCTAAGCTGTGGGGCTATTTAAACAGTTGTGCTGTTCCGCCCCAGAGGTGGCTGCATTTCACTGCTCCTTACAGCAATTCCCAGGCACGTGGGTGCAGTCGTTTGGGATCCGACGGGATGAAAGGTGCAATAGAGAGAGGACATTCCTGCTCCAGCTCCACTCCGCTTGTGGGGCACTTCATTAACTCGGGGAACCAGGAGGTCCGAGTCAGCACTGGCGTGGCACTCCCATTGAGATGGTGACTGGGCCCACAGACGATCTCCCCCCAGCCTTCCGCTGCCCCAGACTGGTCAGAACTCCCGTTGGGCTCATGCTGCCGGTGCAGCCAGTGCAGAAGAAGCAGGAGAGGCTGCTCTCCAGGGAAGGGTTAAGGGAGATGGGCGGCTTGCTGACCACGGGCTCTTAAATGAAATTGTGGGTCCCTGTTAAACACCCATCCCTACCTCTCAGCTTCCCCCATTGGCACCAATGCCAGAGCACGAGCAGCTGCTCTGGAGTTTGGCTGATGTCCGCGGCCAGTTTAATGGGCTAGTGCTCTGTCCCCGGGGCATGTTCTCTCGTTGGGCAGATTGCCGGGAGGAGCAGTATCCCTGCACCAGGCTCTACTCGGTCCACAAGCCCTGCAAGCAGTGCCTGAACGAGATCTGCTTCTACAGGTAAGCGGCAGGCAGGGCTGGTTGGAGGGCCAGGCCCCGGTTTTTCATAGGCCATCCCAGGAGCAGCCCCCAAGACGGCCCAGTTTTGCATTTAATAAAGGAAAACAAGAAGTTCCATCTGGGTAGGGTGACCAGCTGTCCCGATTTTATAGAGACAGTCCCCATTTTTGGGTCTTTTTCTTATATAGGCTCCTATTCCCCCCCATCCCCTGCCCCGGTTTTTCACACTTGCCGTCTGGTCACCCTACATCTGGGCTGCTCTGAGTTCGCGGTGTGACGAACCAAGTTTTGGGGCTGCCCCTTTGCACGGAGTGAATTTGAACTACACGTGGGCAGTGGCTTGTGACCCTTGTCCTCACTAGCCAGTGAACCGGAGCTTGCAGCGTGAGTGGCCCCATTCACGCGCCCCGTGGCCACACACACAACCCAGTCATGGTAACACAGGGGTGTGGCGGGGGGGAGATAGGGCAGACCTGGAGTTGAGCCTCCCTTGACAGCCAGAGCTAATATGGACATAGGCTAACACCATCCGGTAACCGAGAGCCACCAACACCTTCCCATGGGCCCCCCAGAGCCCTGGCCCTGTGGCTTGTGTTAGAGGGGAGGAGTTCTCCCCCATTTCGCTGACGACTCAGCTGCAACACCACTGCACACGTGATTAAAAAGAGCCCTTGTCTGCGGAATTTCATTCCCCCCAAAACGTGGCCCAATTTGACAGTGAAAATACAGGTCACTTTGGCCCAAGCACGGGCCGGGGACAAAGAGCCCTTCCCCCACTCCATCCACCAGGGTGTCTCAGGCCGTGCGTTCTGTTCTCCCTTTCAGCCTCCGCCGGGTGTACGTTATTAACAAGGAAATCTGTGTCCGTACCGTGTGCGCCCACGAGGAGCTGCTCCGAGGTAAGGAAGTGACGCGCTGGCGTGAATTGGCCCGTGAGACGGGACGCGGCCTGGTCTCTGGAGGATACTGGGAGGGGACATTTCAGCGGGAGGCTGGCTGAATGGCACTCTCCAAAAAGCGGGGGAGGGAGAGATTTGGCTCACACACAGTGGGGACCCTACACTTGGGCAGTGGGTGCGAATCGCTCCTCGATCAGTACAGAGGAGGGGCTGGTGAGAGGGTCCAACCACTAACTCCTTGCTCTGCCCTCCTAGGACAGGCCGGCCCCTCTGCCCCTAAGATGCTAAACTCCTGGACACAGCTACTCGGGAACTGATTTATTTTATCCCCTGGTGGGTGGGGGGGGGGCGGGGGGGAAACAAATCTTCAGCTGTAGAAACTTTCTGGCGTTCTGGTTTTCAGTTTTGACAAAACCCTGAACCTTCGTGCTCCATCCCCCCCGAGCTCTGCCCTGTTCCTTCATGGTTCTTCGCCTCCCCTCCACAGCTGACCTGTGCCGGGACAAGTTCTCCAAATGCGGCGTGCTGGCAACCAGTGGCCTCTGCCAGACCGTGGCTACCTCCTGCGCCAGAAGCTGCGGCGGCTGCTAAGGCTGGACGGCGGATGCCACAGCAGACGCACGGGCCACGACTCTGCTGTCTCAAGGCCAGGCCAAGCCAAGCCAGAGGAAAGTTCTCTCCCCGGAGCGACCTTCCGTCTGCCCCGGTAGAATAACATTGTCATTGTGCTCATGAAATCAATGGTGCTAAGGAAACATGGTGCATGAAACAGCATAGACGTCCATTTTGTGCACATAATATAGGGATTTTTATGGGGTTTTTTTATTACTTTTTATTATATTGGAAGAGTCACCGGCAGGGGCTGGACTGGGCCAGTGCAGTCTGATTGGACTCAGCCGGTGCAGGCCAGCCCAGCCAGGCTCGATTTATACGTAGAGAACAAGTGTAAGGACTTGTCTGAATTTCTGGTCTCTCCCACCCACCCTTTTTGCTGCTTTCTTAGACCATTGCCCTTGTCTCTCCTTCCTCCTCCTCCGACTTCCCAGTGGGTTTGATGGCTGCTGCTTTAGTCCTTCGTTTGGACCAGGGTGCAGTTTGAAGCTTGTGCTGGGTGCTGGCCCAAGGGTCTATTTTGGGCGGGCCCGTCTGGCCCCAAAGTTGTGCCGGGCTTGTTCAACTCTGTAGCTTGCCACAATGCTTCAGGAGCTGGGCTCTGCCTGCTGCGTCCCACCCCCGCTCTGCCTCACGCCCCGGTCGCCTTGTGAACGCGCCAACGGGCTGAACGGCAGCTTGGCCTATGCCCCAATTCGCCTCTGCTCAAGCGTCCGCTTGTTACCTGCCCCACGGCGATCGCAGGGTGGGGAACAGCGGCTCGGCTGAAGATGTCTGAGCTGGGCCGCAGCGGGTATGCTGTGCTGCACGGGAGGCAGCCCGGGGCGTGTCTTGACAGCTGGCAGGGTACTGCTGCAGAGATGGGAGACGCCCGTTCTCTCGGTGCAGGGACTTGGGATCCCCCTGGGGAGATGACGGGCTAGAGAGGTCAGAGCAAATAACATCCGCCCACTGCAGCCAACCTTCAGAAACTCAGGCCCTAGAGTGCCAGCTGAGCTGGGACGATGCTGGTGCCTGCTCCCACCTGGTCCAGGCCGTTCCTTCCCTAGAAAGATAATGACTCTTTTGAGGTAGATGCCGCACAGGTGGGTGGATGGAGGCCACTCGTACCCTCTCCCTCTGTGCTTTGCCAAAGTCAGCCCTTTTCAGCTGCGGAGTTTAACTCTTTCCCCGTGCGCTTGCTCCTTCATCTCTCCGCTTCCTCAGACGGGTGCTAGCTCACCCGTAGCACCTGCAGGAGAGCTTTGTGGTCCACTGAAAAATCACTGGCCATCTCTGCACCAACAAGCCAGGCATCTGTCACTCTTGCAGCTCCATACCTGATCCAACCGGGGGTGCCCTCGCCTCCTGCCCTTCGAGCCAGGTATTTAGGGTTACCGGGCTCAGCCTTTCTATGTGTAAATGATTTAGGAACCTAAATCCCATTGACAGTCAATGAGATTTAGGCTCCTAAATGGCCATGCTGAGTGCAGCAACCGCTAAATAGCTTGTTAAAAAAACGGGGCCATGGATGGAGATGTGACCCTGACTGTGTGCGGTGAACTGGGCCAGGCCATTTTCCAGTACCTCTGGCTTAGAGCGGCCCTGAAGCGCTGCCTTCTCCTCGGCTGGTCTGGTTTGCTTGCATTCGCTGTAGCTTTGTACGGATAATTCCTTTTTTTTTTTGTACAAAACAAATTTTTAAAAAAATAAACACCCCAAAAAGGTCACGGCTGGCTGCATTGAGCCTCACGGCTTGAGCTGGGGGAGGAACGGCCAGGGCTGGGCAGCGTAGCAGCAACGTGGAGCAGAGACGTCCCGCCACCCGCTCTACTATGAAAATACTTCGCATTTCGCCACCGCGGCTTCCGCAAAATCCCGCCAGCAAAGAGCATCTTGTGAACGTTGTCCCGGAGCCAAATGCCAGACTCCTGGTCAGTGCTTTCTGCTGCAGCTCCCCCTTTCCTCTTCCAGCCTTTCAGTTTAACTCCAGTAGCACCTCAGAGATACGAACTCCAGCGTTACAGACTGGCCGGTCAACCGGACACCACGTGAAACTGGAAGTAACCAATCAGGCAGCAGCAGGGACACACAAAAAAGCAAATCCTGTGTCTGTATTGCATCTCAAAGGTAGGCACATCTAGGCTGCCTGTCCCCACCCCTTCACCCCCACGCATGGGGCAGCCACTTACAGCAAGACCCCGGGGCTTCCAGCCCAAGGCGGCTGTGAGCAGGGTGACCAGACGTCCCGATAAAATTTGGACCATCCCGATATTTAGGTGTTTGTCCCGCGTCCCGACCGATCTTTGGTCGGGACGCAATTTGTCCCGATATTTCGCTCCGCCGGCAGCACTCAGCTTTTTTTTTTTTTGCTCTGCTGGGGGACCCCCATGTGTCCCGATATTTTCTTCCTTTCATCTGGTCACCCTAAGCTGCTCCTGCTCTGTGTCCAATGCTGGGGTCCAGGCCACTTTCACACACCCCTTCCCTGGCTGGGAAGGGCCCAGCTGCTGCTGAAACCTGGCATGGAGTGTCGGCTGCTGGAGCTGGAGCCTAAACTCGGCTTTGTTCTGAGTTATGAACCGTTCGGAGGTTCTACTGGATGCGTCAAGCAGGAGCTGTGATTAAGCAGCGGAGGCTTGTCCCTGGGCTCGGACCACACTCCCTCCTTGCCGGCCTAGAGAACCTCCCCCCGTACTGAGACAGCGCTGGAGGAAGCATTAGCTTCAAGCTCTTGCCTCGAGCTTTCCCCAGCAGTGGCAGGAGGAACATGCTAAAAATGGAAGTGGAACAGCAGGCTAGACTAGCTGCCCCCATATGTATCTATGGTCCCAGCTGGATTGTATTCAGGGCAGCTATCCCCTCCCACCCCTGTGGGTACACTGCTATTTTTAGCATGCTAGCTGGAGCAGAGCTAGGGCCGGTATGTCTCCTGAAGCCAGATCCTCCAGTTCCAAGTGGTGACATAACCTGAAAGTGACCATCCTTGTCAGTTTCACCACTCGCCTGAGGGGATCTGGATGACAGCAGTGAAACTAGGCACTCATGTTCACTCCATCACAAATTAAGGCAGGAGGTCCTTCCTGGCTTTATAATTTATGAACATGAATCAAATAGCAATGTGCTGCCGGGTAAGGCCCAGATTTGGCTCTTGTTACCCGCCAGCCCTATAATTCTATTCCAATGGCAGCAACCTCCTACAGGAGAAAATGAAATCACACACACTCCGTTGGCACACTTTTTAAATTCCTGTTTAATGCAACTCTGGACCGGGTGCCGCTCCCTGACAGCAAAGGCGGGGAGGCAGGCTGAAGCAATGTCCTGTCTGTAGTGTGATTTTTATTTTTATTTTATTTTTTTTTGAAAATCCCTCTGTAAAACATTTATACAAACTTTGGAAATGTTTAAAACTCTGACTCAGAGACACAGAGTTCCCTGGTTGGTCTTTCCATTGCCTCAGCTTAGAGGGAACTGACCACCAGGGATTTCAAATGCAAGGTGAGCTAGACGACAGCACCAACTGCGTGTGGGGCAAGCTCTCCTTTTTCCTCCCCCAATGTCCAAATTCATCAAGAAAGTACAAATAGAATCTATAAAAAAAAAACAAAAAAAAACCTCTTCCTGGCATGATTAATTGTTACACAAGTGAGAATGAAAGAAAAGTAAGAATTTCTAGTAGAAAACTTGGTCACTTTAAAAACAAACCCATCCACCCACCTGTAGAAAAATCTTGTGCTAAAGAAGCAGGATTTCAATAATGCCCTCATCGCGCTGCTGCTGCTGTGGGCAGTCAGCCTCTGCCTTTTCAATTTAGTGTGTCAGACCAGCTGGGAGAGGAATGTTTCTAGGCATGAAAGGACTAAAAAACCTACAGCCTGAAAGTGTGCTTTAAAAGGGGCCTGATCTCATGAAGAGCAACAGCTGCTGCTTTTTAGTGTGTGTGTGTTTTTTTTTATTAAGTGTTGGCTCCTGCAGGGCTAATACAGTGCGAAAGAGACAGCTGCAGTCTCGCTTCCTTGGGCCGCGGCTGAATTCCAATCAGTTACACCTGCGTCAGTGAGCACAGCCAGACACGGGTGGGGGGTCCTGCCAAATCATTAGTGCTGATGCAGGCAAGGGAAAGGGCCCAGGTTGACTCAAAGCCTCGAGCAAAAGTGAGGGCCGCTGACTTGTGAATGGAGCACAGCTGAGCTGAGAGGCTCTGCTAGGAGCAGAACTGTACTTTAAGCCAGTGAACAGAGCCCCATTCTCATGTAGCCATCGTTCGTGGGCCCCAGCTAACCTAGCGCTTGGCCAGGCTTTCTAAGTAAACAGCTTATGCAATGGCTGAGTGAGCTAGCCTCACTTCTGCCCACGGAGTTAATTTGGCTTCCTCCTTTCCGGCTGCACTGTCTAGGGGGGCTGCAGGGTGGGGCAGAACTCTGTGCTAGTGGGGGTTACGTTACACTAGTGCTGGGGGCTAAGATCAGAACATGCCCCCTGATGCAGAGTTTCTTCCCAGCCCTCTCAGTCCCTTTCTAGTCACCTTACCAAGAAAGCCAGGCCAGTGGGTATTAGAGAAAAGTTCCCTGCAAATGCCACCTCCACTAGGTGCATTTCCTTCTCCTGCTCTAATTTTACGGCTGCCCTTCCGCAGCCAATTCTCTCATTTGACACACAACCGGAGAAGTCTGAAGAGATGCTACTGTCATTAGCCTAGACAGCGCTGCTCATCAACCGAACTGGCAGAGCCAAGGGCCACTGGAGGAGGATTTGGGTCTGGGACAAGCTGGAATTGGGTCAGTTTCGAAAACCTGAGTGATGTTTCAGGTGCTGCCCCTGGTTAACAGGCCTGACGTTTAACAATCACACTTTCTGATCTTAAAACCCCCCGTAAAACAACCGCCACAATGAAACTGACTAAACACACAGTGCTGTCAAATGCACAAACCAAACTAAGAGTAAAATAAATTCTGATGAGCTTGGTGTTACCTGTAATAAGTTAAAACTTTTCAGCCATCAGTGCTCAAGTGGGCAGTGGCTCTTTAACGAGACACGAAGGCCAAGGCTGGATCAAGTACAGAGTCTGCTGCTAACTCTAAGGGACACTAATGCTCAACTCGTTGCTATGGTGGAAAAGGAACTTCTTCAGGTTCAGTTTGTCCCCCTAACCCAGTTATCTTGGCTCTTCTGGGTTTCAGGGTCCTTCAGCTTTCCCCTCCCTGATAACTAGCAGTGCAATAAACTAGGCTTAGGCAGGCACAAAGAATGACTGTAGCTCTGAGGGTGGAGTTTGTTCACCTACTGGTTTCAGGAAGCAGCGACGGGCTCAGGGTGTACTTAGAGCACATATTGCTTACTACACAGTCGTCCCAGTGCAGGCACTGGGTGTGAGCAGGACGCTAGGAGGAGCGGGGGCCCTGAGATGGTATTGGACGTACAGCGACACTAGGGGCACGTTCTCAGCCAACATGCCCATGCAGGGCATGAGGCTACTGGAAAGGAGGAGCAAACATTCAAAAATCAACAGCTGCTTAGACTAGCGTTCTGTGAAAGTGACCCGTCTCTGGTCTAAGGGAAACCAACAGGGAGGGCCAGCGTAGAGCAGAGCACCCAACTCAAATCCTTGATAAAACACATCTTCCCACCTTCCATTTTCTACAAAGGGTTCTGGGTTTTCTGGGCAACACACTGGCTAAACCAGAGCTGCAGAAGCAGGTTTCATACGAAGAGTTAGGACAAAGTCTTGAAAAGTTTCCAAACCTCTAGTAAAAACTGCAGTAGAAAATGACATGTATCAAATATACATTCTCCTCCATTAGCATCTTACGCTTAGGAAAGTGCTGTTTTTTAAAAAAATGGAATGGCAGAAGTGTCCTTGCTGGGAAGGCAAACACTGGTTTTGCAGGACCTAGTTGAGGATGGGTGTAGATTTTTTTTTTTTTGGTCCCCACCTACCAAAATATATTTTTGCTTAAAGGGGCCTTTCAGGGTTAATGAAATAGCCGCGGGATGACACAGATCCGCAAACCCATTTCACTGGTGCCTGAGCCCATGTTCGGACTCCAGTCACCCAGGGGCATTCAATCGTCGGCCTGTGAATGCACTCCCCTCTTCAGCGCTGCATTTTAAATGTTAGCCCCCAGCATGACCCTCTGGACAAAGAAGCCACTGTTTCTATTAAACTTAATAATATTGCTTATGAATAACCCCACTCCAGAGCACCTTCCAGCGGAGGATCTCAAAGCGCATCACGGTAATTAGTTAAGCCTCAGAATTCCTCTATGAGGTCAGTATTATTAGCCTTGCATTTTGGGGAAACTGAGGCACAGAGTGAGGCAATCATACGATGCATCAGCGTCACGCATAGAACCCAGGAGTCCTCACTCCCCTGCTCTGAAGACTAGCCAACGTTACCTTCTATCCCCGCTTCAAAAGGAAGGTGGCTGCTATCCAGTGTAACAATTCGCCCGCCGTTGGAAAGATGCTACAAAAGGATTGAAGGTGGCTTCTGAGCAAAGCCACCCGGCGCCTGATTGCCCAGCGCTGGGCACCCCCAGCGCCAATGGACTGTGCTTTGAGCGGGGGGCGGCTGAAAAATCAGAGCCAGGCTGCCCGTTGTCACTGATTAGTTTCCATTTGTAGCGTATCCGTAACGATACACTCGTGGAGAAGGCCAAGTAGCAGCGCTGAGACGCTCCCCGATTCCCTGTCAACCCGACTCGACGCACACTCAGGGGAACGTGGGCGCGTGCTGGTCTTTTGTAAAGGGCTGGGCACCCAGGGAATCCACAGGGCCCTATGGGGAGGGTGATGGCAGGGGCATCGCCCCTCTATACAAACCCAATGTCCCTGCCACAGGGCTGGAGCATCAAGCCGGAGGGTGCTTAGGACTGAAGGCTCCTTGGTCACAGTGGCGGGAGGGAGCCTAGTTCCCCGAGAGGAGGGAGGAGTGAGAGTAGTGGGTCTGGCACCGCCGCAACTCCTGCTGCAGCTGATCCTTCAGCGTGGAGATCTGTGAAGGAGAGGATTAAAAAAGGGGGGGGGGGGGGATCCAGTCAGCACTTTGGCTGCACAGGGGTCCCCCGAAGCCGTGGCAGAGCCAGAGGGTGCAGCAGCATTTCGGGGCTATTTCCCCGAATCGGCAAAGGAAGCCGGGAGCACGGGAGTTGTGGAACTTACAGCTGCTCCAGTCCCAGCCTCTCCCAGCAGGGGGTGCTGTAGGGACCCTGGCGGCAGGGGAGCGCGCGGCTAGTCGATGTCCAGCAGCTCACCTGCTCCTCCAGCCCCTTGACGCGCTGCCTGTGCGCGCGCTCCCTGGCCTCCAGCGTGCGCTCCGCCTGCAGCTGGGAGCCGCGCAGCCGCTCGATCTCCAGCTGCAGCTCCTGCCGGTGGCGGGTGGCCGTCTCCACCAGGCTCTGGGACTGGGTCTGCTCCATCTCCGCTACCTGAGCCTGAGCAAGAGAGAGGAGGGGTCACACATCCAGGCTTCCCTGGGCAAGGGGCCACGCTGGTCTAGCCAGTCCTCTGAGGGCTGATTTAGCCCACCTTGGTATTCCGCCCCCCCCACGCAAAAAAAAGTCCCCTGCACCCCATCTGCCCAGACAACCCCCTTGTGACCACATCACTCTGCCATCATTAGCCACCACCCCGCCGCATTTCCTCCCGCTCCCCAATGACACAGCCGGCGCCGTCTCGCAGCCAGCACGGCCCCAGCCCCTGCGCGCGTCCTCCCTTGCTTGGAGACACCAGGGACTGTCAAGGAAACGGAGGATCCATCCTACCATGCCGCTGTGGCTGACAAGGCGCCACCCTCAGAACTCAGGTCAGTAGAAGGGCCACCTTGGCGAGGGGTCACCTCCGCCCACACTCCCTCGTATGCTAGCGCCTCCTTTTCAGCTCCAAGGGCCCTGCAGCAGCATCTGACCAGTGACCCTCGCCGGGTTCGTCTCGCTGCAGCCTGGGTTCTTCCAAGTATTGGCTAAAGCGCTCTGCACAGTCCCTAGGCTTCTCTGCAGCCTTGGACGCGACGGATCCTCACCCCACTAGGTCTGGTGGATCTCAGCACTGCACTGGCTTCAAATTTAACCCTAACGTCAAAGCTGGTTGTGCGGCTACTGTGTTATACGGCTGCTATTTTAAGGCCCCCAGGCCCCGCCCAGGTTCAACCCTGGTTCCGCATGCCCACGCACAAGCATCGTTTCGCCTTCCTGCCTGCTGAATGTTTTAATGCAAGCTGGTGGCCATTTTTTGACCAAAAAAATTTTCCTGGCAGAAACATGTAGACCAAAAATTCTCCACGGGACAATGGCAGCGTTGATTCAGTGCTCCAAGCAGGACAATAAAACTAATTGTTTCAAAACTGAGCCAGCGTCACTTCGTTTCGGGTTTTGGAAACCAAGACGTGGCCCTTTTCTGTTGGGAGTTTGGGGTCCTCGTGCCGCCCTCCCTTTTGTGAAATGATCTCTCCCCCCCCCCCCGTGGAAAAAGTTAGAAAACAGAGATTGTGGGGCAGGAAAACCCTTTTCACACTTTCTTACCGGCTCCCAACTGGAAGATGTTTGCTGACCAGTTGGGGCTTAACACAGCTGGGCCACAGACAGCTTCACAGCTGAGTGGTGATGGAGCAAGTGCTGTAGTGTAGACAAGGCCCCGGGACTTTATGTGCTCACACAGGCCATCGACTGCATGGGTCTCCCTCCAGCTCCATTTCATAACCACCTGCTCCTGCCCGCACCCCCCCTTACACCCAAAAACGTGGGACAAAAACTCCCTTAGGGCTCAGCAGGACTAGAACAGGAGCCACAGCGCAGCCTCAGAAGCCGAAGTCCCCAGAGCTGCACTTCACATAAACAACCCCCGCAGATTCTTGTCTCAGTTGCTGCCTGTGTAACCCACCTGGTAAGGCAGAGGTGGGCAAACTATGGCCCACGGGCCAGACCGTCCTGCCCGGCCCCCGAGCTCCTGGCCTGGGAGGCTAGCCCTGGCCCAGGGCCGGCTCTAGCGTTTTTGGCACCCTAAGCAAAAAAAAAAAAAAAAAGGGCGGCCAGATTGTGACCACCCAAAGACTGACCGGAATGCCGCCCCTTAGAATGTGCCGCCCCTTAGAATGTGCCGCCCCATGCACGTGCTTCCTTGTCTGGTGCCTGGAGCCGGCCCTGCCCTGGCCCCTCCACTGCTGTTCCCCCTCGCCCACAGCCTCAGGTCGCTCACTCCGCCGCCAGCGCAATGCTCTGGGCGGCGGGGCGAGCGCCTGGGGCAGCGCAGCTGCAGAGCCCGGCCTGACCTGGTCTCTGTGCTGTGCGGTGGCTCGGTGCTCCAGGCAGCACGGTAAAGGGGCAGGGAGCAGGGGGGGTTGGAAAGAGGGCAGGGGAGTTTGGGGTGGTAGTCAGGGGGCGGGGGTGTGGATAGTGGTTGGGGTGGTCGGGGGGAACGGGGTTGAATGGGGGCAGGGGTCCCAAGGGGCAGTCAGGAAGGAGGGGGGGGTTTAATGGGGTGGCAGGGGGCAGTCAGGAGCAGGGGGTCCAGGGGCAGGGAGGGGACGGGGGGCCGGGGGGGCTGGGGGGGGCAGGAGATGGGAGGTGGGGGCTGGGCCACAACCCCCTCCCGTAACCGGCCCTCCATACAACATACAAAACTTGATGCGGACCTCAGGCCAAAAAGTTTGCCCGCCCCTGCGCTAAGGAGTCTTGGGGCTTTCGCACAAGCTGTAGCAGCGCATGAAGGGCCCCGGTTCGATCCCCAGTGCGTCTTCAAACCGTGGCTGCTTCTACCCTATTCTCGGCTCCGCCACTGAAATGCTGTGTAACCTTGGGCAAGACACTTCACTGCTCTGTGCCTCAGTTTCCCCTCCCACCCTCTGTCCATACAGATGGTCACCTGGCAAGGCGGTCTCCTGTATGGGGCCTAGCATGACAGGATCCTGATTGCATTATTGTTACTCGTATTACAGCCAAGCCCTGGCCTGCTGTAGATTGGCTCTCTGTTAAGAGGGGGCGCGTCGTACGGGAGGGGCTGGGTGAAAGGCTCCGGCGCACAGGACTAACTACAAGCACTGAGCCAGAGGCGTGACTCACCCAGGAACACGTTAGCGTCCTTCTAACCATGCTTAGGTTCTCCTGCAGGGACCAGCCGCCCGACCAAAAGAGAGAAGGCAGTAAGCACACCAGTGAGCGCCAGGGTTCAAAGGTTATCGGAGCTAGGGGAGGGGCAGAGGTGAGCGAGGCTCCCCCCTCCCAGGAGAGCCAAGGATTCCAGGTGACAGGGTGCCCGTGGGTCTGATCAATGGGCGTCTTTCAATCGACCACGATGAGCTTTGGCTCAGGCCCTGGGGCACGGATACAGCTGCAGGGCCCCTGCCAGCCTCAATCCTGGGGGCCTTGTATCCGCTCAGTGCAGCCATGCCCAGCGCCTCTGGTGGCAGCAGGGCATTCTGGGAGTCTGGAAGCGTACAGCACCCTGGGCCGGCGCTGGGAGGAGGGCGCAGGTGTGTAACTTGGTTATGGGTCTCAGCCCATGTAGGGAGAGCCTGTGGAAGGAGGGTGGCCTTGGGACGTGCCTGGCTAGAGCTGAAGGAAGGGGGTGGAGGGTAGCTGGGAGGAGTTTGGCAGCAGGGGCAATCAGCACAGCACTGCTCTTCCATCTCCCCGGCTCCCCACTATCCATCGCACTAGAGGGAGTATTAACCCTTCAATGCCACTGCCAAGTCGAGGCTGGGTCCCCCCTAAACTTCTGACTAGTTACACTTCCACAGCACCTTCCCTCCGGAACCCAGCATCACGCGACACACGGCGCTATCCCCAACCCCGTGTTCCTACGGAGGCACAGAGCGGGGAAGCGCCAGGCCCCAGCTCACACGGCGTCCCAGGGGCCAAGCGGAGAGAGCAAGCCCGGATCTCCTGACCTACGCTCCGCCCGGGGCTTTAACTCCCAAACCACCTTCCCCCCTCGTTTCACACCCCCTGGGCTACACCAGTCTACTGGGGAGAGATGCCGTCACATCCACCCCGCTCGGCTCTGGGGCTAGTCCACCCTAGCTGTCCTTCACACCCGCCTTGTAGATTGACCCCTCTCAGACCCACGTCTCCACCATCTGTGTCTCTTCCCCCCAACTCCCACCCCCTTTCATCCCCCCCTACTGTTCTGTCCCCTCCTCCCCCTCACCCAATGGTTTTTCATAGGCAAGGGAGCCTATGAAGAGGCCCCATTGACAGCACTCTGACCCAGCAGCATAATGCAGAGTTCTGCACCCCCTGGCTTTTGGCTACATCCTAACAGCCACGGCAGCGCGTGACGGAAGCTGTGAGCAGACCCGCGGGGTGTTTCCACTCCCAGGGGTCAGCAGGAACCAGGACCGTGCCTAGCTCTTTGGAAAGCTGCCCCGCACCCCGGCTGCTCAGGACAGAGCACTCAATGGGGAGGGTTTGACGGCTGACCTCGAGCAGCTGGATCTGTCGCTGAGCTTCTGCCAACTCCTGCTCCACCGTGTTGAGGGAACGGTCCAGCCGGCCCTTCTCCGCCGACAGCCGCACCGAGTCCTCGTGCGTCTTCAGCTTCTCGCGCTCCACCTGCCGGCCAAGCAAGCCCAGGGAGAGAGGGTGGGTCGGGCCACGCTGGTTATGGCTACACTCCGCACTACGCCCCGGCCCGCGGGAGCCGGGCTAGTGGACTCGGAGGTTCCAAGCCTGCGCTTGCGCGTCCACACTGCATTGTAAACGGCTGCACCCGGGTCTCACAGCCAACACTGCACCGCGCAGCCCTTATGAGTCGGGGCTGCGGTTTGCCCTGCATCCACTCTGCGAAACCACAGGGCTTGGATCCACGACCTGGGTCCTGGCTGACCCACGTCAGATTGATTTGTGTGTGGACGGAAGCGGGACTTGGGCTCAAACCTGAGTCAGAGCCCGGGCTCAGCATGCAGTGTAGACGTACCCCACGTGATCACAGAGGGCACCTGGCGTTGACGTGGTCCTGCGCCCCCACCCCCACGCACTGGGCACCAGACTCCCACAGCTCAGGCCCAGCACTTGCTCCAGCCAGGCCCAGGCCCGCGCGGCGTGGCGCTGCCGGGTACTGACTGATGAAGGCTGGAGGTTGGCCTGGTCCAGGGACGGCTGCTGTGGGAGTGAATCGGTTTAGTTCAATAGGGGGCTCTGAGAAAAACGCACGCAGGAAGGAAATAAAACAACTCAGGCCAAGCCACCCGTGAGCAAACACTGGTGTGTCGTTACGGGACAATGGCAGGGCCGTGGGCTCTGAGGAGTCCGACTCAACCTCTCCCTGAACCCACAGCTGGGTTACACACGCAGGGCCAAAGCCAGGCACTGACCCGAGCAGGGACTGGCTGGATTAGCCGGGACACCCCCCCTTTCAAGTGAGGCAGTGGTTGCTGGGGAGCCGTTCAGACGAACCAGGCCCCTGCAGGGGCGTCTGAAGAAGCTAGGCCAGGCTAGACCCCCATCACACTACAGGAGGGCTGGGGGTCAGAGAGCCACGTGCACAGACTGTGGTTTTTAACTCCCCTCTCCAAACGCTTTGTTCCCACTGCTGAAACGAACCCCATGTTGGCTGGAAGCAGGATGTTGCTCACTATATCTGCCTCGGTGACACACTCCCACACGAAGAGCCCACCGGCCCGGCTGGGCGAGCCCGGTCCATACACATGGCGCCGGAGCCCAGGGCCCAGTCTGAGAGCGGGAGAATTGCTGGATTCCCCTGGTGGGAGGTAAAGGCCCGAGATCTGAGGGGGGCGCTCAGAGAGACCACGAAGGGAACAGAGGTGCCGCACGCCCCGCACCCATGACCCACAGCAACTTCCAGCGGGAAGGAGCCCAGGGCACTTAGAGCAGCATTTCTCAAATGTAGCCACCAGGGGGCTTTTTTCCGGCTACAACAGCCTCCAAAGCATAGGCAGAGATTGGCGGGGGGGAGGCGTTGCCTCCCAGAAACTGTATATGTTGATGGTGAGGGGGGCAAAATTTAAAGGTTCGGCCGCCCCTAAATAGCTTGGGCGGGTCCCCCCCGACCCTCAGTCCCCCCTCCCGGAAAGCAGCAACCCCCCCCAGCTGTTGGTCCTGAGTAGCTGGTACCAAGGGCAGCAAGACGCGCCACCTTGGTGTTTGCGCCGCCAGCAGGGATCGGTGCCCTGCAGCGCGCAGCCTCCTCTGGGGCTCTGGGCAGCGCCTCTGGAGACACGTGGGGCCAGTGTGCACGGTGCTGAAGGCGACTCTTGTCAGTAAAGGCGACTGCAGCATTCAGTCACTGGGGAGCTCCCCTGGGCAGCTCCCCCCGTCCCACCCAGCCAGGCCTCGGGAAGTCTGGGACACCGCAGGCGGCCAGTGAGTTCCCGACCCGCCTTCCCCAGGGCTGGCTCTCGCTGAAGGCAGGGATAGAGAGATGGGCCGGCGCTTGGACAAGTATATGTGCATATTTCGTTGCTTTTCCTAAAGTTAATTATTTTAGGAAGAGTTGTCAGAGCAGCCACCAGCAAGGGTTGGCGGCGGCACTCTGAGGCCACCAAAAAATCTGTTGTGAGAAGCCCTGCGTTAGAGGATGTGTAGAGAGCGAGCATTTCCCCCACTGCTGCAATGCAGTCACTTCTGGGGAGGAATAAGGCCCCCACTCTTCACCAGAGCCCTTACCCCACAGCTTTCGGGAGCGGGAAACAACTCCAGGGCTGTGTCCCCAAGCTGTGCTCTCCGGAGGATTGCAGGCAGCTGCAGAGGATCATGGGAGTCTGGCTATGGGTCTCTCTGCGCTGAGTTTGCTGGCTCAGAGCTCCGTGCCAGGCACCGCTTTATGGGAAAGTGATTGAATGTGGATCACGGTTGGGTGAGTTTTCCCCATGGCAGACTGGGGCGGGGTCACTCAGGGAGGGGCTGTCTGCTATGGCCAGTCTAATTCCACGGGTTGCCCGTTGAAATCGCAGGCACAGGAGCGTAAATGCAACGACCGAAGCACCACTGAATGGACGGAGGAGATTTCAGGCCGTTCCTGAATGTAACGCCCCACGATGCCATGGATAATACCCAGTCACAGCTGACTGGAAGCCAAGCTGAGCATTCACCCCCCTTCGCTCTCAGTAGAAATGCCAGCTCAGGATTCGAACCCGGTGCCAGACCCAGGATTCTGTGGAATTTTGCATCCCCTGCTCGTCACCCCCATCCTCTGTCCGAGATCAGGCAGCCCCCTGCCAGCCGGGAAGGTGGCACGGAGCGAGCGAATTCCCATAACAGGCTAACCCTGATGCCGTTCCTTGGAGGGACCTTGGATAAGAAGCCTACAAATCAGCTTATACCATTCTGGCTGTGTGTGCCGGGGGGAGAGCACTGGGAGTCATCAAGCCCCATCCCCTGCTCCTCACCTTGTCCAGGGTCTTCTTCAGGGCCATCTTGTCCTTCTCCAGCCGCAGGGAGGAGCGCTCCGCCTCCCGCTTCTCGCTCTCCAGCTGGGCCAGCGCCCGCTGCAGGCTGCCCAGCCGCTCCTGCAGCAGGTGCTTGTCCTCCTGCAGCTTCTGCAGGCTCCGCAGGGCCGCGCTCTCGCTCTCCTGGCACTGGCGCAGCAGCTGGGCAGCGGGGGAAGAGAGACGTGGCTGAGCACAACGTCACAGGGCAGGGAGCCGCTCTAGTGAGAGGCGCGTGGGATCGGCCCGGTAGCCTAGTGGTTAGAGATCAGCGCTTCCACGGGGGAGACCCAAGTTCAGTGCCTGGGCCCGGGCTCTTGCTCCGTGGCTGGGAAGGGGGTGAAAGCGGCAGGACGAGCTGCTGGGATTTGGGAGGTGAGCGGGGCAGGACTGGTAGCTCAGCACAGACCCTGCCGGCAGCACTGAGGGGTTAACGCTCTGGTTCTCTGCAGCTGGAAGGGCTGAGAGCCCTGAGGATAAATGGGGCTTGGTGAGGGACCCCCCTGGGGGAGCAACTTCCCTCCCAGTCTGGACCCCCCAAAGCAGACACAAGGCTGTCAGCACAGAGCAGTGCCAGGGGCAGTGGGGGTTTAACAACCGAGGGGCTCAGCCCCCTGGGAATGCTGGGTGGTGGGGCAGGAAGGGCCCAAACCCTGAGGAAAGGCAGCTTCAACTCCCAGTGCCCTGGCTGGGGCAGGCAGAGCCCACAGATCCATAGGGAGCCCTGTGTCCAAATGCTCTGTGGGGAGAGCCACAAGTGACCCCTCAGGGGGTGCTCCAAGGAAAACCTCCCTCCAGCCCCCCATGAGTGGCACAGGGCGCTCTGGGGAAACCCCTCTCCCTGCCCCACATACACTTCCCATTCTCTGTGCCGGTGATGCTCTCACTGGGGTCACCGTGGAAAGCCAGGCACGACCCAGTGACCCACTGCTACGTCTCTACGGAGTCAGCTCCCTCCCTGCCCAGATACCAGCCCAGCTGATCAGTAGCCGGCTGGCTGTTGGGCCGGCTCAGACTACATTCATGGGACAGTCGCCCCCAATCCTGACCCAGTACCGCGTCCTCACCTCCTGCTGCTGCCGGACCTGCCCTTCGAGCTCCTCCTTCTGCAGCTCCAGCTCCGCCTGCTCGGTTTTCAGCACCTGGACCCGGTCCGCCAGCCCGCTGTTCTGCTTCTTGGCTTCCGAGACCGCCTGGCGGGCAGCGTCCAGCCGCTCCTGGGACAGGAGAGGAGACGGTGACACCCCAACGGCACAGAGGGGCCAGGCTGTGCAAAACAGATCCCGGCCAAGCTCCCCGCTTCACGAGCTCGGACCGATTACCCCAACGCTAGCAGGACGGAGCCACCCGCTCACAGCAAAGACAGTGGGGAGGGGAACCAGTCCCCGTGTTGTGTGGAAGGGCAGCTGGCACGGGGAGGATGGTGTGGGACTGAAGGAGGTGTCTACAGTCAGGCTCAGTGCCAGCAGTTTCCCCTGCAGCCCCCTGGCTAGGCCAGCCTTGACCCATCCAAGACAGATCTACCAATGCGCCCAATCCTGACTTGCTGGAAGCCTTGGGGAACTCCAGTCCTGGCCCGATTCCTCTCCCACCTCTGCCAGTGTCCCTCAAACCTGCTGGAAATCTCTGCCTGGACCCTGCCCCCGCCCCCTCCTCTCCCACTGCCTCACTGCACCTTGCAGCCCCGGGCGACTCCCACCTGCAGCACGCGGCGGTCATGCTCGCTGGCTGTCAGCGCCTTCTGCAGCTGGAGCACTTTCTCCTGGGTGGCGCCGGCGCTGGCGCTGCTCTCCGACAGAGACAGGGCCAGGCCCTGCACCTTGTCCTTCAGGGCGCTCTCGCCTTCCTCGGCCTTGGCCAGGGTGAGGTGCAGTCGCTCCACGGACAGCTGCAGGGCGTTGGCCTTCGTCTCGCTGTCGGTGACCTGCGGAGGGATCGGCGCAGTCCGGCAATGAGCCAGGGCCCAGGGCTGCATCTCCCGTGTTAGTAGCCGATGGTCACAAAGGCTCTGTGGTCAAGCCCTGCCCTTAGTGGCAGGGGCCGCACCAGGACGGCAGGAGCGGTGCCAGCCCCGCGAGCGTTACACGAACTGCCCTGCCATCAGGAATCCTTCGGAGAGGAACAGCCTGCGTGGCAGACTAGTCCGGTGTGCTAGGCCACACCCACTCAGGACAGCAATGGAGCGGCTCCTCGGGGAGATCGAATCCACCCCCCCAGCTCATGGGTCGGGAGCAGCGGCCTAGGGGCTGGACCATGGTGCTCACTCACCCACTGCACCAGGATGGTGACCCCCAGGGCTACATAATCACAGACCCACTAGCCACGTCACTCCCTGCTCCCCACGCTGGGGCAGGCAGAGTTGGCACAGAGCTCCGCTCTACGACACGCAGGGGCACTGCCCGGGTGCCCTGCCGCCCGGCTGTGCTGGGAGCTGGGCAGCCCGTCAGCAGCGTGGGGCTTTGTGCCTCATCACGGCTCCTTCCCCTCCAATGCCTGGCGCGCACAGATCCTAGAGGAGGAGCGGGCGCAGCCAGCGCCAAGGGGCTGCCATGGCCTCGGTCTGCCGCGGGGCACAGGCCCGGCCCAGCAGCAACGGCGGCGCTACCTGTCTCTGCAGCGTGTCACCGCGGTCCTGCAGCACCTGGATCTCCATCTCGCGGTCGCTCAGCACCAGCTTCACCCTCTGCAGCTCCCCCTCCAGCGAGCGCCGCAGCAGCTCCAGCTTGGTGCAGCGGCTCTCCGAGGCGTCCAGGATCTCCTTCAGGCGCCGCTTGTCGGTCTCCAGCTTGGCCTCGTTGGCTTTCATCTTGCTGATCTTCTCCTGGGGCCCGGGAGAGCGGGGAGCAGAGTCACCAGCCGCCTCCCCTCTCCCCCGGCTACGCGCTCCTCTGGCTCTGGGGCCGGGCAGGGTAAGTTCAGGGCTCGCGGAAGATGAATGGCACGGCCGGAGTCCTGCGCAGGCCCTGCCTCAACTTCCACACCCAGCCCTGCTGCCGTCCGGCAGGAATGATCTGCAGCCCCCTGGCTAGTCCGGCCCCAGGGTCCCTATACAGCTCTACTGACGTATCTCCATTCTCGCCGGCACCACCCCTGTGAGTCCAGTCCCAGCTCAGCTCACGCCCCTCAGTGCCACCCTCCAGCATCCCCTGCTATACCAGCCTGGGCTAACCCCCCCCCAGCTCAGCTCACGCCCCTCAGTGCCACCCTCCAGCACCCCCTGCTATACCAGCCTGGGCCCCCCCCCCCCCCCCCCCCCCCCCCCCCCCCCCCCCCCCCCCCCCCCCCCCCCCCCCCCCCCC